>NW_007727696.1:149613-161805 GCF_000696425.1 Galeopterus variegatus | reverse complement strand
GGGGGGGGGGGGGGGAGACATCTGTGTCGTGCGGGGGTCACGGAGGTCAAGTATATGTTAACAATGGGCCGGCCCGGCTCCCTCCCAGCCTCGCCCTCCCCGGTGCAGGCTGGACGTGGGGCTGGCTCCCTAATGATGCCTTCCCAGGCCGCCTGCTCTCCGGCGGCCCGAGTGCCCTGCAGTAACCCAAGACGACCACTTTCCCCGGCCATCTGGAGCGCTCCTGGCTGCCCTGCCTGTGTCTCATCACTGGCTAGAGAGACAGCTCTGCTAGAAATCAAGCCACTCTCAGATCTCTTCTCTAATCCCCTTCTGTTAGCTGATTTCCAGACTGACTATTTGCTTTCGCATTAGATAATAGCCTTAGAGAAAACAATTATCATTTTTTTTTTTTTTTTTTTTACCCTTTGTTTTTGTACTTCTCCCATAGTATACCTTTAAGAGGGACCTCTTTCTATCTCACATTTTTGTTGGATGTGTCCCCCTCCCCCAGACGTTAATATCAAAACTTTGGAGGAGGTGGGGGAAGGAGTCCCAGAGGAAAAGATAGGATGAAAGAATTCCAGATATTTCTAGAGTAAATAAATAATCTCTCAGTGAAGAGGACTGACAATTTGTTTGTACAGAGCAAAAAAGGGCTTGAATAATAATGAAAATAGTAATATGTAGGTCAAATATGATCAGATAATGGCTTGCAATGATAAGTAAAACGAAATCTTTTAAAATTATTATGAAATGGTGCCACGACTGCAAATGTTATTGTGTTTAGTGGAACAATTTGAAATCCTACTCTGAACCATGTTTTCTCCAACTGGACTAAATCAGTGTAAAATGTCCTGTGTGCATGTCTTTAAATCTCATCTTTACAGAGAAAAAATGCTTAAGATAGAGTCAGAGTCGACCTGATACAGTAAGAACGGATGAAACATTTGTGGATTTTATTTTTTGAAGTGTAGTTTCAAATATTTAATAGTAAATCCCTTCCCCCATTCTTTTAAGCCCAGCTGGAGCTTCCAATTCTGAAGTCTTTTCAGTCTCCTAATTTTTAGCAAGTCATTTCCAGAAAACACTCACTGTACATTCTGCCCTCTCCTTGGGAAATTTGTCTAATGAATTGTAATGGATTAATGAATTGAAATGTTAAGTCCTGGTATTTGATATTATGACACCCTAAATTTGAATCTCCTGTTATAAAGATGGACATTCTATAGTAATTTCTGCATTACAGTTTCTTTGCTAAACTCACAAATCTTAATAGCATTAATCTTAAAATATGAAATTTTATGTACAGTACATTACTATAACTCCTTTGTGAGGAAATTGTGTCAAAGCTTACTATACATTCTTAAAAAGAATCAAAAACATGTTGACATTTTTTTATTCAATTACTTGTATTACTCTTCTGCCCTCAAATTGAAAACCAGTAATTTAGATTCTGAAACTATACACTCATCATTATTTAAAATTAATAAAATGAAATCTGAATCAGGAATGATTCTTGTGAAATAGAGTTACTTCTAAAATCATATTTTAAAATTTAGAATTAAATCAACAATAGTTTTCTGATGTAAAAAAGCAAGGGGAGAAATAAAATATATATATTGTTACATTTTTCTTCTTCCTGTAAATTATGCCAATATAGGTATGAAATTATAATAGAAACTTAGACCTACTAAATCAACAGAAAGTAATTCGCAGGAAATCAAAACAGAATTTTACACATTCAGGTTACATGCACGACACCAAGACTTATAAGATTCTGCAAATCTTATAGGACCTTCCCTTTGCAAAAAAAAAATAATAATCATTCTTTAGTTATACTTTAAAAAAACAAAAAGCAAAGTTCTCTACTCATTTTGGCTTTTTAACAGATAGAATATATCATTAAATCTGAGATTTTTTTAAAAAATTGTAACAGTAGCTGAAGAACATACATCCTTGAGTTGATGTAGAAAGAATGACTCAGTATATTCTTTAATCTCACTTGCCACCCCCTTGAAAGGCCTGTATTCTACAAAATATAGAACATATTTTTCTGTAGAGTTTATCCTCATATTATCTTCTAACTCCTTTATTTGGAGCAAATAGTAACTATAGGAGCCAAGTCAAGCATGAGATGATTCCTGAATTGCAAAATCTAGGAAAGTAGCTCATTGATTCTGTGTGGTGGGAGGATGTGAATTACCTGAAAATAGTACAGGTCCACAAAACCTTTGGTCACCTTAGCCTTGGGGTGGGGATACATGTGACATAGTGTTCAAAACACAATAAATGATTAATTGATACATTTTTAAATACCTACCTAAGGATTCAAGGATGAATAAGTCTTCTTATCTGTACGCTCGCAGGAGAGATTGAGTGTTTATACCTTCAAGACTAGTTTGCTAAGCAAAAGAAAAAAAAAAAAAGATTGCTTAGAAATGTAGGCACTTACCATAAAGAAACCATCAAATTGAAAAATAAAATACACAATAAGGGGTTAAACTGTAAAATATCCTTACTAGCAATTTTCTTTTCCTAACATTTTAGATGATTTTTTTCTCACATCATCAAATTTTCATTATTGTAAAGGTACTGAGTTCTTCGATTTACAGGTTTATTTTTTCAGTAATGCTGCCTAAAGGTGCTGTTTTTCCTTGAACCAATCCTTAAAAAAAGAAAAGCTTTCAATACAAATTTCAGATGAGTGCTCATTACCTTCTTTAGAGTGTGATTCACCTCTCACAAAAAGGAATTCCTATACAAAATGTTAACAAGTACTTAATTAGCACTTTTAAAATTCCTTCTCATAGAGCTTAAAGTTTAAGTGACTCCCAAGCTGTGATTTTCAATTCCTTGAAAAAGTCCTCCTGTTTGCCTAGGTTAAGGAAAATCCTTAATTACCACAGTATTTACTTTTAACAAAAATTATTTACTATTTGTTAAAAAAAATAGAATATGATAAACATAAAAAATGGCAAGCCATAATTAAGTTTTCTTAAATTTAGACTTACCCACTATTTGAAATTTCTCTCTCTTTTGCTGTATAATTTTATGTAATTTACTTTTTGAGCTTTGCATAGGCAAGTTTTATTCCAAATCTTTGCAATTTTGTTATTTAACTTGTTTAATGTTTCCTTGTAAAATGTGGACCAAAAAAAGAATAAATTTCAGAGATCTTTTTATCTTATTCTATACTAATTGAGCCACATATACTTAGTACATGTTCAATATGCAACATAAATGTATTAGCTGTTTGGAGATTTTTAACCTTGGATAATAAACAGATCTTTTTGTTAAATAGAAAATTCATGAATTAAACTAAAAATGACTCTCATTCATTCAAATAAACTCATCAGTTTGGTATGATTTAGCTGCAAGCGATGTTTGGTTTTAATTTATGATCCCTGTGTGTTCAGGTAATCATGGTGTGTTTTTCTGTAGTACTTTAAGCCAGAAAGCCAAAATTGTAAAATTTCCATTACTTATTTAATTTAAAAAATGGTTTGGAAAGTTTTACAAAATAATACATATTAGTATTTCTTTTAAAAATGAGTTTTACCCTTTAAACATTTAAATAATTTTATTTGTCAGATTTTGACACATTAAACTCTGCAATAATGCATTTATTACATAAAATGAAACACATACATGCATACTTACCATACACATATACGTATTTTTATATGTACAACTATCTGTAATCTAGTAATTACTTCTTGTCAGCCTTTATAGCTAATTCATGAGGATGCCAAATAAAACATCTCATTCATGTGTTTCTTACTTTACTTGAATATTTCCCACCCCCTTGTTTGTAGGTTGATTTTTTAAATACCATAGAACAGAATAAAATCACATAATATTCCCCTGCCAAAATTTAATATTCTACTTTTTTGTAATTGAATGTGCCCAGTGAAGATATTTTCTTTGCTGTATTTTTTTATTGTTAATTATTCTGTCTACATAATTCTGAATTAGGTGCATACTTCTGTGCTGTAACTGCACAAACACAAGGGACTTTGATTTGTTTATTAAATGGTACTTGGCCCATGTTAGGTGCTCAATAAATATTTGTTGAATGATGAATAAATGAGAGGTTAAAAAGTTCCCAATTAGATGTCTGTCTTGTCGAAATGAATCAAAACCCTATCAACTTGACATCTTTTTGACTGAAGTACTAAGAAACCTAAGATTTTTAACATTAGCAACACTTTAAATAAGGAAAATAAAATTTTAACATTAGCAACATTTTAAGTAAAGATTTTAACATTAGCAACATTTTAAATAAAAGAGAGAAATGTCTTCTGTTTTGTTTTATATGTGTATTTCAATTCTCCCTGAAATAATGATGTATTTGATGTGAAAAATACTTTTTCTGTGTTTTTGTTTTAACTGTGTATGAAATTATTTTAGATTCTATAATAAACTATAAACTTTTTTGAAAATTTAGCTTTCTACAATAAGCTAGAAAATTTTTAAATGCTATTGAAAGGAACTTCAAGCCAGCTGGATCTTAGAGATAAGTAATTTTTCCTTCTAAGAATCTATAGTAGTGAAGCATGTATTCTTCAGTACACACATCAATATGCAGTAAAAATTCACAAGCTGTTTAATTTGTCTGGGGCATGCTCTCATTCTTTCATTTAATTATTGTATCATTGATAGTTTATATAAACCAGATTGTTTAAATGGCATTTATTCTTAGTAAAGAATCATTTTTATTTGGAAATTTATGCCTTAGTTATACAAGATCAGTGTATCTGTGTCCACATTAAATTTACCCTTTTAAAGATGCATATGTTGCAGTATTCTAATTATCTCATTTTTTCCTAATCGCTTAAAATTATCAATTTACTCCATAGAGCACTCTAGTTTGATGAATCCTATATCACCTTATAAGACTATTTTCATGTGAGAATCACCCCTAGGGAGAAAGATAACAGCCAACTGGACTACAGTATAGTAGTAGAAAGAGAAAAAAAATTTGGCCAACAAATCTGTAGCAAATATAGACTGCTGTTAATCATGTTCCGTATGAAGTTGTTTTGCACAGTTCTTACTTTTTTTTAACTTTTTTTTTCTCAATAGGGCTAGCCACCAACTGAGCGATCCAGTTGTCCCACTGGAAGGCAACATAGTTAGAAAAGGTGTATCCATTGCTTGGGTCGAACTCAATCCGCCTTCCTAAATTTCCTTCCAGACTTTATCTGTATCTTTGAGAAAATCATTTCATCATCATAGCCTTTATATTAGGTTCCTGTAAAACCACAGGATAGGTGATGTCAACCACCAGTTCACCCTATATGCCTGCAATTTGGTCCAGTTTCCTTGCGGGGGTGGGGGTGGGGAATTCTACAAAATAGGAAATTTTGGTTTGTCATGTTTTCTGGAAAAAAATCAGTAATGGACTGACATTTGCCCTAAATCTTCCAATTTTTATTTTTGAATAAATATTTCTTATTTAATATTATCACAACAAATATATATATATATATGTGTGTATGTATATATATGCATACAATCATTCGCATTCTTAATTTCAAGGAAACTAGATATTCTTTCTAATAGAGAAGAGCAAATATATCACTTAAGAGCTATGCATCTCAAATTTTATTGTGCATGCTACACACCTGAAGATTGTGTTAAAACTCAAAATCTGGGTCAGCAGGTCTGGGGTGTGGCCTGAGATTCTATATTCCTATCAAGCATCCAGATAATGCCAGTGATGCTGGTCCACATATCAGGCAAGGCTTTAGAGATTACTGGAAACACTGAGAACACCATGCCTTACCATCCTCCCTATATACATGGAGCTCCACTTGCCTAGTTTGCATAAAGGCCCGCAGCATTCAAGCTCTCTCAAAATATACAGAACATCATTCAGGACACTGTATCCATGCCAGGAGAAAGGCATGCTCTCACATGGATAAGGCTCCTAATGTCCCCATCTACTGTACAGGCACCAGTGGAGGCACATCCTCAGACAGAAATAAAATAAGCTGTCCCGAAGCTGTTTATCTAAACAAGACTGAAAGCTCTTCAAATGTTGAGCCCTGAGTGGGTGATAACTGCAGAAGGGTTAGGTCACCGTGATTCTCTGCTAAGGAGTCAGTGATAGCTGTCCCCTGCCTGGGACTATATTTGCATAGTGCTTAACTAGGTTCATCTGCCATCTGCAATGTGTAACTGAGAAAAGATGCTATCTACTAATAAATTCAAGGTATGCAATTTATTACAACTTCCTTGTACACAGCCGCAGGCCACTCCAATGCCGCACTCCCTTGCGGTGGTGAACGGAGGGTCTTCAGTCAGAGACTGTGCACCAGCTACTGTACAGGGCATGGCTCAGCCCCTAGTCACTTCAGCTCCCCAACTTATGAAATTAGTTTACTTCCTCCTGTTGACGTTATGACAATTATGCCATAGTGTGCTGGTTTAACTGAAAGGCCTAGTGCTTTCAAAGTTTAACAACATTTAAAGACTAAGAAGAACAGAGAAATTTGTATATTTTTTATAAACACAATCATATATACATTTTCATTTTTAAACATTCTGTTTGGGACGTATAGAGGAGATTTGAATATTGAGAGGAAGGCTAGGCCATGCTCATTCCTTTTAATTGGTTTTGAGTCTTTTAAGCAGGAGGAACACCAATTTACAACCCTTACAGTTGAAAAACAAAAGTGATTTGACGGTGATTCTAACACATTATCTCTCCTTATCAATAATTGGATAAATTTTTATGCTACAAAGCTCTATTGTTTTTATTCCACTGGGCACCATAACGGCAAACAATTTATGTTCAGTCTACCAAAATGCAACTTATTTAACTTAAAAAGAAAAGTGTTATAACCAGGAATTCTTAATAACAATTCTTTGTTGCAATTTGATTGAATCCATACTCTCCTGCCTCTTGTTACTGTTTCTAATATTGGAGGAGGTTTATATTTTTTCTGAACAATAGATTTTAATTAAGAAGATTTATTAAAGGCAGTTTGCCTTCCTATGATTGCATTTCCAGTTCTAGAGACATCTGCATTTCAAAATACACCACATATTTTTATAAATATTCCGCAATTCCCTTAGAGCTTTTTGGTATTCCAGTTTCCTCCAACCTCTCCTTAACATCTTCACATTCACTCGTGTGTTTCATCTATTTGTACACAGTCAGAATTAAACATTTTTCAAACAGGTATAAAATAAGATTGTGTTAGAAAGCAGATTCAAAGTATTCCTGTTTTTGTGAGTCAAGACTTTTATAAGGAACAAAGACAAATTAAGCTCAGTAACATATGTCTAACAAAAGATCTAGATATCTCACAGAAGTACTTAGAGTGGCAGGGTAAACAACTAGGCTGAGTTTGCTTTGAAGTTTAAATCATTGTTATTTTAATAGCGTAGAAAATTCATTTAGATAGTGGAATCTGATAGTTACCCAATTAAAGCTCTTTTTGTCTATGTTAATGTAGTTCGAAATTTTTAGTTTTTGAAACCCACTTCCTCCAGAGAATTATCTGAAGATAGAAGCAGCTTGAGCAGTTGTCTTTAGATGTACCCCATGAATGACAGTAAATTGTCAATTAGACCTTTTAAGTGTTTTATATAAAATTGTAGGCCAATGTATTAAGCTTGATCAAGGTGCAAAGAACAGAGATAACACCCAGGTTACTTCATGGGAGTTGGTTACAAGCATACAGGGGGAAATTCAGAAGACAGAAAACTACTAGCATAGGAGAGAATAAATACCCAGTTACCTTTCTTGTCCTCCTTGGCCGCCTCCCTTAATACCCCATTGGCTCCCTTCCTGAATGTTCCAGTCTTAGCAGGACCCATGCTCTTGATCCTTACGCACCTGCTGCTTCCACTGCTAACTCCTTGGTCCTCTTTACTTCACAGATTCTATTCACTCATCACTTTGACTATTCTGTGATTTCTAATAACTCATGGCTTCTCTTTACTGTCACATCGGTGTCTTTCAACTTCTGTTCTCCCGTTAACTGACACACACTATTCTGAAATGCAAACAGAGAGGCAGAAAGACTCATTGAATCAGTCAACCACCATCTATACTTTAGAACCACGCCCCCTTATTGGCTAGAAGCTGGGTCAGGAGTCCATCTCTAGTGCATTCAGCTGTGGTCAGGGTAGCCAGGCCCTGTGGACAACTTTCCTTGGAAGGAAGATCCTCATGAAGTATAATTTTCTCCTCTTCAATGCAAAATAACTCTAAGGGGCTTTGGAAAAAATAGAATTATTTGAAACTGACTGTAGATATCTGCCTAATGTGAGCAATGAGGAAAATATAAATTAATATGGACATTTAATGATTAAATAATTACCCTAAAATTTTTTTCATTCCTGGAGGGTTTTCCAGTGTTTATCCTGGTATTCAGTATCTCTATAAAGACAGTGCAGTACAAAGAAAAAAATCTTCAGCTCTGCAGACTGTGAGACCTGGATTTCAATAATTGGATTCCTTTTTTGCCACTTGTAAGCTGGGTGGCCTTAAGCCACTTACCTTTCTTTCAGTTTCCATTTTCTCACCTGAAAGTGCTTCCCTCCCAGAATGTCTAGTTAACAGTCATGCCATATCTCCCCGAAGTAGACATCAGCTGGTATCAGCCTTGGTGTGAAAGGTGGTAGAATTTTGAAATAAACAGGTGCTTCTTCTTAGAGAAAGGAAACCTAAATACCTTGTACTTTAAGCTTCCTTGCTCAGTATGAGGGCACTTCAAAAAGTTCACGGAAAAATAGAATGAAAGATAATACAAACCTTTCCATAAACTTTTTGAAGTACCCTCACAGACAGGACAGGAAAGTTCTCCATTACCCCACTTTCTACACTTTAATGTTTCTCCAGCTTGTGCTTTCTCAGGAATGTGGTTCTTTTCCTTCTATCAGCCACAGCTATGATATTATTATTATTATTATTATTATTATTATTAACTTTAAAATGAGAAACGTGAAAGAAATAAGTGGTGGGAATAAGGGAAGAATGCACAGGTAGCAGAAGATTCATAGTTTATATGGCCCATTTTTATTACAATTTTCACTTTCTAAGCCATTTACTCCAAAATGTAATGGCACTTATACACATCGCTGTGCCAACAGTTGGAAAATAGTACAACTAAGTGGCTATTAAAGGAGGTAAAATTGAGAGCCATATCATTGGCTTATGGCCACTTTGAGTAGATATTTTGTTGTTGAAAACACACATATTCACATGTACAAACACACAAGCAAAAATGTAAGTAATTACATGTATTTTTACATATGTATATTCTTTAAAAATACCTAAGCATATGCATATGCCTATACATATGTAGAGTATGAATTTTCTTTCACATTTTCATTTTCTTTAGGTGAAATTATATCTGACCCTTAGTACAATTTCTACAGGTCATTGGGAAATCCAGTTGAGAGGGAGGTCTTTTTCCTCACTCCCTTGGTTCTACAGAAATCTCTGAGTGTTACTGAGAAAATATTCAATGAAGCCAGTCTATTCCTTAATTCACTGGTTATCACTGAAGCTTCTCTTGCCTAAGTCATATTGGCCTCTTAAAATCCACAGCCTAACTCCAGTACCTTGCTGAGGGGATGAGAGCTTTTGTCAAAGTGTTGAATGTCCTCCTGTCACCATAGTTCATACTGTGTGCTGGGCTCTGTTCTAAGCAGCACTTTCCAAGTATTATCTCATTTATTCCTAAAACAACAGTGGGAGAGAGGCATTATTATGTCCCAGGGAGCTGAGGCTTGGGCTGGAGTAAGTTGCCTAAGGTCTCACAGCTTGTAAATGGCAGAACAAGGATTTGAACCCTGGTGATCTGGGTTAACATAAGTCTGGCCCAGTTTCAAGGGTCTTACTAGGGCTTCCCCTACTACTCCAGAAGTCAGAGCTCAAGTCTGTGGGGTTAGGGTTGTAAACACTAATGAAAATTCTGTTTCGCCTTTTCTAAACTTCTCAGGGAAAGTCCAACAGTAGAAAAAAAATTAAAGAGTGTCTCCAAGCTCAGCTCCACTGAGGTCTAATTGTAAGAGCAAGCCCTTCTGGAATCAAATAGCAAAGAAGCTTGGCAGTTCGCCGTAATCTGAGTTCTCTCTATAAGGTCACAAATCTCAACACCTGGGCCCTCTGTAACTGTTTCCACTTCTTAAAAGGG
This sequence comes from Galeopterus variegatus, assembly GCF_000696425.1. Classification (NCBI taxonomy): domain Eukaryota; kingdom Metazoa; phylum Chordata; class Mammalia; order Dermoptera; family Cynocephalidae; genus Galeopterus; species Galeopterus variegatus. The sequence goes on along the minus strand of NW_007727696.1, from coordinate 151,666 downwards.
AGTTGGCTGAATGCTGCTAAAACAGTTGCTAACTTGTGGCTGCTAGCCTGGGCAGAGAAGAGCTCAATATTGCTCCAATGAAGGAAGGAGTATCTCCTTATTCTCAGAGCTTTCTTAAGAAAGAGAACCCCTGAGTTGAGTTTTCAAATTATTCCCACTCTCAAAAAAAAAAAAAAGACACACTGTCTCTGTTGAGGCTTTTAGGAAAAACCTGCAGAGTGTAATGCAATCCTGAGTACTGTCCCACCTCACCTCCCCAAGGTGAACATGTTTCACTTCAACCAAGGTCAAGATGTTTCACCACATAAGCTTTCCTCTAAGTAGAAGGGAACCTACTCTTCAAAACACTTCCCCTCTGCAGAAAGTCTTTCTGACTTCCTCAATCATCTCCCTTTGTTCTCTCTAACTGCCCAAGACAAGAACAAGGAGAGCCCGGATCCCATTATTTTCCCCTGGGGCAGACTCATTGACTCACAAATGTAAGGATTAGGCCCCTGGAGATGATCTAACTACCACTAACAGTATAAATTAGGTATCAGGTATCAGTGAGAAATACAGAGGATGTATATTGTACCTATGTGTATACTTTAAATATAATTGATTTTTCTATTTTTATCCTTCTCATTCACTACAATGTTATTTATTTTCCCTAAAGTAACAAATATTTTCATTTTCTGCTATGCTATTATTCTAGGCAAAGTACTCTTTCTAGAAAAAAAGTTGAGAAATATATTCAGAGATTGCCTAGCATTTAGTCTCTTGAAAATGTACATATTATTACTTAGAAATATTTTTTTTAAAAAAAGGTTAGCTGCCTAATTACAGATTTCACACATAATCTGTCAATTGGCTAAATATGTGCTGACTGTCATTAAGCTGTTCAGTGAAAGATGGGTAGAGGGCTGGCCTGCTGCTCCTCTCAGAAGTACAAGGAGTTGTCTTTTAAAGGAAAAAGAAAATAAGAGTCCTATCCCTATTCTCACTTTTCAGAGAAGCTAAAATAACCCACAACTCAACTTCCTTCTGAGATGCTAACTTAAATTATGATGGCAATTGATTTACTTTAAATATACAGATTTACTGGACTCCTTTCAGATTTATTAAATCAAAATCTGGAAAAATAGAATCTTGAAACTTTGTATTTTTAACATTTTTCCCAGTGAGATTTATGCCACAATCATAGCATTTCTTCATTGGGAACCACTGGAATTTGAACTATGGTCTTTAAGAGTTAGCAGTCATTGGCCAACCGTGTGACCTCGGTCAAGTTGCTTTACCTCTTCAGATCTTAATTTTAGTAGCTTAAAGTAGTGCAATCACCCTAAGTAATCTCCAAAATCGTTCCCAAATCTATGTCCTATAATGAGAATTCGAAAGCACATGGCTTTCAATCAGGTTGGGAATGTGAGGGTAATAACTCACATTTGAGTAGCCCTTCAGAATTTTAAGATGCCTCCACTTTATGTAACTCATCTAAGTCTCATAGTTTTGAATGTAGACAGGATAAGCATTACTCTCCTATCTTTACTGATTAAGAAAAACCCTTAGGTTCAGCAAAAAAAAAACTTAAAAGAGGGGGGTGGTTGTTGATTTCTTTAAGGTTAAGTAGTAAGTGGGGTGTTTGACCAGACTTGGTCTTTAGTTAACTACACTTTTCCATATTTACATGCATTTTTATCTGACCATAGTAAAAGTAACACTATAAAACCAGTATAACCAAAATTTCATTTTTGTCTTGTATGTTTTCCAGGAAGAATTGTGAAACCATAATTTTAGGAAGTGGTGATTGTGTTTTCAAAATTGGCTTAAAGTATTTAAACCCAAATTATGGGAGTTTTTAAACTATTATTCTCTCCAATCACCTGTTCCTTTGCAGCAGAGACAATAAATACCATGTGCTACCAAAGCAGTTTCAGGTTCTTCCTGGGCACACGACTAAACTACATTTTTCCCAGCTTTCTGTAGATAGGATGGGTCTCTGGGACTGAGTTTTATGGCTAATGAAATATAAGTAGGTGTGACATACACCATTCCCAGAAAGATCTCCCATGCT
>NW_007727696.1:141152-148742 GCF_000696425.1 Galeopterus variegatus | reverse complement strand
GGAAATTACACATCCACCTTTAACTTACTGATATTTTTACTCTCTTCCCAAACAAAGCAAGTACTATAGAAAACTTTTAATTCTATTATGTTCTATTATGTTTATTATCATTCTTATTGATTTTTTATTCATTCCTATAACTGCCACCTTTTCTCTAGGATAATTTCTCTTCTGCCCAAAGAAGATTCTTTAGAATTTCTTTTAATATACTTCTGCTGGTAGCAAAATACATCTGGTTTGTGTTTTGTTTTAGTAATAAAATTTATTTATTTGACCTTTGTTCTCAAAGGATGTAGAATTCTAGGTTGGCACTATTTTCTTTCGACCCTTTGAATATATTTCTCATTTTTCTGTTGCTATTGAGAAATCAATTCTCAATCCAAATGTTCTACTTTGATTGTAAATCTATCCTTTCTCTCTGATAGTTTTTAAAATTGTGCTTTGTTTTTATTTTCTTCCTTCTTCTTGCTTTTATTATTTGTATCCTTTTTTCTTTCTTCCTTTTTCTAGTTCTACATTTATTTTCCCCTCATTTTTACATGTACTTAAGTGTGGATTTCTTCTTGTTTGTCTTACTTGAGATTTGTTGAACTTCTTGAATCTGTGGTTTGACTTCTTTCATCAGTCTTGGAAAATTCTCAGCCATTAATTTTTAGATTATTGTGTGTTTTTGTTTTCATTTTCTCTACATTTGGGGGGAGATTCCAGTTAAACATGTGTTAAATCTTTTACTTTGTTCTCTTCTTTTTGAACTCTAACTCAGGTGCATTAGACCTTTTCCAGCATTTTCTCTCTGCCTTCTCTCTTCTCTATGTCCCTGCCTTCTGACTTTACATGTTTTATTCTGAACAATTTCTTTTGATTTATGATCCATTTCACCAATTCTCTCTACAGTTGTTTCTTATCTGCAGTAAAGCACATTTATTGACATTTTCTATTAGCTTCTTTATAAAAATTTGTTATAACACTTTAGTTTCTGGCTATATGCCAAAATTCTTCATTTAAACTTTATTTTATTGTAAGCATAGTTGTTTTATGATATGTGCCTGATAATTCAAAATTAGAAGTTAGTATAAGTCTCTTTCTGTTACTTATTGTTTCTATTGATTCTTGCTGTCAGTGTTTTGTTTTGCAACCAATTATTTTTGTGTGCTGAATACTATACTTGAAAAATTATTGGTAGAAATAATTTTGGGCGAAGATGTTATCTTCCTCGAGAAAGGATTTTCATCTAATCCTATCAGTCACTTAGAGGCACTATTAATCTGGGATCTCCTTAATCCACCTTAAGGATGAAGAATTTTTTCATCTCTTAAAACATGGCCGTAAGAGGGCTAGTTTACTTCTGAATTATGCCTATGATGAAAATGTAGTAATTCAGGATTCCAGTGCAAAATGAGTGGTATTTATCAGCATTCCCAACATTGGTAGGTGCTGGATTCCAACTAGATTCATGAAACTATCAAAACTTCAACTTGGACTTTCAGATGATGTTTCTTAATTGACAAATTCCCACAGGAAAAAACAGCTTCAAGTGTCAGGTCTACCTCTTTGGATATTCATTTACAAAATTTTAGTCTGACATTTCTTTACTCTTGTTAGGTTATTGATATAATAAATAGTAGAGCCTGAAATAAATCCAGCTCCACCTGACTCCAAGCCTGTGCTTTTATCTACGTTTTCATGCTCCCTTCCAAATTTGTCCCTGATATAAATTTTATAACGAACAAAAACCAACTTTAGGTTCTTTCTGTCATCTATATATTTATGACTATTAAAATATAATCTAATGAGAACATCTATTTAAGGTTGATTTGAAATAAACAATATCAATCAGAAGTAGGATGAAAAAATGATATAGTAAGCTTTGGCATGAGTTTGAACCATAGCTTGACCTTCTAACTGCTTGTGACCTTGGACAAGTTGCTTATCCTCCCTGAACCATAGCTTTGCATTTTGTAAGAACAAGTTAGGCCCAGTTTGCCAGACTCATGCAATATACTCATATTACCAAAGTGTATTTCACTTACTTCAAGACATCAAAGATGGCTTCTGCTTTTGTGCTCCATCATCTTGGACATTATTTCAGAACAAGAGCTTACATTGTTTCTATCACTGTGCAAATACTCTAAATTCAAGTTTTCATGAAACATCACATCATCTTTCACAAGATCCTATTTATGAATCTTTTTCAGTATAAAATAGCCTCATTGGTTGAGGGTGTAGGCTAATGAATTACTTTAAAAGAGGTAAAAATGTGCTGTATACAAACAGAATTACCTGCCATTCGAAGTGGATTAACTTACTTTTTTAAGAAAAATTAACTTGTTAACATTTATATTTAAAATCAGTCTTTAATTACAGTAATTTTAAATTGCTTAAGATTAACAGAAAATGTGATTCCTATGATAAAATAGTCTCGTGATAAAAAATAATAGAAGAACTACAGTTTCTTTCTGAAGCTTTCTGAACCAGAGAATATGTAAGCATTTATTTCTGCAAAGAAGCTAAACATATGGATAGAGTTAAAATGTAAGAGAGGAGTTTAGTTTCAGGAGAAAAACGTCAGTTTCTACTTTGTCATCTTTAGGTACAATTTCACCACAATAAAAGAACTGCCAAAAGTTTTTGGGAATGCTATTACTGACTAAATACACAGTAGGAACTAGAACTCAATCTAAGAGAAATAGCATCACAGATCACTGAATGAAAACCATTCTTAGCAATTTTGTACCTGCGGTCTTTTCACACTCACACCTTCATGCACTTTATAACTGACTCTGACTTCAAGAGGCCTGAACAAGACATGATTTTTAAAATCAATTATGTCTATAGCCCAACTCCTGAAGATTTAGGAAGCCCTGGAGCCCTGAATCTAATCTACAAATTCTACAAAATTCCTGAAAACACTTTATTCACACTTGTCTTCCTCTCATACCCCATCCTGTCTCCATGTCTCTGTCTCCCTGTCTCTCTCTCTCTATCCCTCTTTCTCTCTCTCTCTCACACACACACACACACACACACCCTTCCTTCTCCTTTCCCATTGGGCTCAGAAACTCTTCCAGGAAGCAAGAATGGCAATGGTGTTGGATACTGTTTCAGAGGAACCATAACGGTGAAATGTGGTACTATTATTTTGGGTGGGAGGAGGCACTGCTATGGTTACAACTATGGCTTTGACTGAAGAAGTTGTTTTCTTCTCCTAACTATCCTTTCCCAAACAGAAAAAGTCTCCTGGGACCTCTTGTTCTGCTGAGGATTAGACAAGAAACCTCAGGATCCTATCCTTTCAGAGGATCCTCATTCTTAATTTTGGGTATAGCCTAAGACTGAAAGCAATGCTATTTATTCCTTTAGTTATAATTGCTTTATTGAACAAATTCATTGAGCAACATCTTTGTTGTAGGCATTGTGCGAGGAGCTGGGGGTTTACGGGGAGTAGTGTTAAACAAGACAGACTTATAACCTCATGGAATTCAAAGTGCAGAACAGAGATTGACAGACTTTTCTGTAATAAGATAGATAGTAAATATCTTTGGCTTTGATGCTCTGTAGATTCTGTTGTAGCTCTGCTGTAACTCTGCCACGATAGCACAGAGACAGCCGTAGACAATGTGTAAATGAGTGCAGCTGGGTTCTAATAAAACTTTATTTATGGACACTGGAATTTGAATTTTATATAATTTTCATGTGTTACAAAATGTAATTCTTCTTTTGATGTTTTTCAACCGTTTATTTGTGTAAAAACCATTCTTAGTTTGCAGGCTATACACAAATAGGTGGCAGGCTTGACTTGGCCCATGTGCCATAGTTTGCCGACTCCTGGTTCAGAAGGAAAGACAAATATTAACAAACAATCATTCCAATGAGTACATAGTTGCAAACTGTGATAAACTCTGTGAAGAAGGAGTACAGGGTGGTCATGTACATCAAAGGGCCTAATCTAGATTGGAGAGTGATGAACTGATGTTTAGGCTGAGACCTGAAGGACGAATGGGAATTATTTCACTCAGCCCTGCATGGTTTGGAAGCAGTTTCCAAGAAACTTTGGCAATCTACAATTCCTCATTTTTTTTTTCTGGTCCATACAATCCACCCAATTTTTTTGGTCTTTGTGCTTCACAAAATTTGACTCTGTTGTTTTCTTTGCCAGAAAATAGCATCAGGGTGTGAGTGGTCGAATCATGGTTAGAACATCAGTAAAGCTAGTTATCACAGCATTTTAGATTTACAATATATTTTGATGTATTATGAGATAATGAGGCTGTTTGGTAACTACACCCTTGTGGAATATTGAAAAGGATAAATCTGATCATTTTTCTTTACATTTAAAGCACTGGCCTCAGTTTTTCCTTTCGACTTTTGATTATTTTTGTTTTGTTTTTTTCAGTTGGTAGGTATTAACAAAAGCTAATATTTGAAATCGAGAATTACAGCCAAACAGACCAAAGAAACAAAACCCACAATTGACCACCTTTAAACCAATAATTGCGGGGAAATATGTTCGTTTATTTTAATTCCCATAGTATGAATGCTATTCCATAGGATTTCTGCCCACCTTAAAAGCTGAGCATAATGACTCACTGCACAGGGAAATGAATAGGCTTCATAGTTAACAGGGGTCTGCTAAAAATGCCTCTTGTGTCCACTTTTCATGACAAGGCTAGCTGCTCTTTGGCAGTCAGCAAACTGCAGAAACAATTCTATCTAACATGAGTCACCATTCTAGTGACCAGAACTGGGACCCTCCCCTGGGAGTCTCCTTTAGTACTTATGTGTATTTCTTGCTGTTGTTGTTTTGGATCCTTTGAAATTGTGCTTTTATGCTAAAAATGCCACTGATTATTTTAGTCTTCAAATGATGCAGAAAACTTTGGCAGCTGCCAGGTTAATCTGAAACTCTGCAACCTGAAATAGGTGATTCTACTGAACAGAGCTGCTAAGAAGACCAAATCAGTAGCCGCAGACTGCAAATATGTATATGGCAACAGTGTCTTAATTAGTATCAGGTACTGTGATACATATTTACATATAGTATCTAATTAATCTTTACAACAAAATATAGCCAGAGAGTTATTAAACTGTGGTAATTGCAGAGACTGTTCTAAACTACCTGGGTTCAAAGACTGACTCTACCAGTTGGTAGTTTTATGACTTTGGGCAACAATATAATGCTCTTAGTTTCCTCACCTGTATTATGAAGATGACTTCTATAAGGTAGTTGTGATGATTGTAAGCGTTAATTTTTAAAGTGTTTAGCATGGAATCTGGCACAAGGTAAACACTAAATACAAGATAGCCACTATTATCCTCACTTAGATGAAGAAACTGAGATTCAAGGTGTGTACCTGAGTTGCCCACATTCTCATAACTAGTAAGTAGGAGAGCTGAGATTTGATCTCAGTCTGACTCTAGAGTCCTTGCATTTAACCACCACATTATTATCATCATCACTATCTCCCTCATTATTATTATCTATAATTAACGGTCTCAGCAACAAACCAAAGGAAATCCTCACCAGGAGTACAATGCAGGGTGTGTGCACATGGCTGCAGAAAATTATTTTTAGTCACAATCATAGACAGGAAGAAAAATCACACTAAGCATGAGGAACTTTGGATACAAAGTTATCAAGATCTATAGCCTACACATTTGTTAACAGAGATTAACCACCACCACCTCTCCCTCCTCATACCATGAAAGCAGATGATTAAAATAGATTCGTATCAAATTACTTTTTTTATGAAAACTATTCACTGCAGTATAACCACAACTAAGCAACAACAATAACAAAACAACAACAAAAACTGCAATTTTTAATTCAAAACTTTTAAACCAGGGCCCTTTGATGTCTAGTATATCTTTGAATAGGCTTAATTAAGTTCATGAACTCCTGGAATTTGTGTACAATATTTAGGATGAATAAGTCTAAGTCTGTTTTTTAAGAGGAAGAGGCTATGATCATCATTAGATTCTCATGGTGATCTGTGACCCAAAAAAGTTTAATAACCACCAGTTTAAACTGAAGGCTTTCCTTCCAGTTCAGTTACAGTGGAGTTCCCCAGAAAACCTGGTGAGCTACTGGTCCAAATGAGGGTCCCCATTCCTTTCTCTGCTTCCTGACCCTACGCCTGTGCTTGGTCATTCAGAGAGCAGAAAAATTTGTTACAATAAAAGTGCCCAACACAATACTTCATATACGATAAGCAATTAGTGTTAGTTAAGTCTAGATTTAAATGCAGATAGGATATAGTTCAGGAGTTGGCCAACTACAGCTTCTGCCTATTTTTGTAAATAAAAATTTTATTGAAACATAGCTGTGCTGCTCATTAATTTACAAATTGTCTCTGCCCAATTTTGAACTACAAGGTCAGAACCTTGGGGTCATAGTCAGGTGACAGGTAGTCAGTGATGGAGTGTAAGGCCCAGCTCCACCACCACCTGCGTGCCCTCACAAGCATGAGACATTTCATTTTTGTGCCTCAGGTTTACATGTTCAAAGTGAAGATAACTTCTACTCACCTTGCCCACTCTTCATAGCTATTATCAAGTTCAAAAACAATAACGTACACAAAAGTAAAATATACATTATTAGTTTCATTAGTAGTAAGACCATCATCCCTAAGTCACCTGCATATGGTGACACAGACTGTTTCTCAGAAAGAAATAAAGAAAAATCATTTAAGAACACTAAACACAATAGCAATTACCTATTATACCACTAAATTGTTACTCTGTAGAATGTGCATCCCAAGGTAACTAATATTGTGTTAATATTTAGAGAGGAAGAACAAATATTTCCTGAATAAATTGCCAAATGAAATACTGACTAGAAATAACAAGCCCAGAATACAGTTTCTTATCCAAATGTCGGTTCAGGGAAGACTTTGCCCTTGATTTTAAGCCTTACTGTTCATGACCAGAGACAAGCAAAGGCTGAAATAGTTTGTATTATATGAAATATGAGCTCTATGTAATTTAGGTAGCCTTTGAGAACTTCAAAAATTTCTTGTATTTGTGACTACCTTTGATAAATGCTTGAAATTTAAAAAGGCAATGGGCTAGCTTATGTACCAATTTTCAAAAAGTAGTAAGGAAATGGATGATTTATCCATAATCTCATACGTCCAGGTAAAGTTAATGCTAAAGTTCAATGTCTCCTGAAAAAGAGTTAGATAGTATTCATCCCTTCTTTTTCCACAATTCAAGCATTACTAGGGAAATTATAAACACATATTTTTCTCTCTTTAGTGAATTATAGAATGTTATATTCTCTTTTAGCTTTGCTAAAATGAGTGGTTGTTGTTTCTAAATGATTTAGTTGTATCAGTGAAATTATTTGATTTGGGACCAAATAACTTTTTGAGTTAACTTCTTCATCTGTTAAAATAGGGGTACAAAAAGACTAAATCAGGGAGAAAGAGAAAACCTCTGGGCATTAAGATAGTAATCAGGGAGTCGGTAGGATCCATGCAGACTCAAGTTTTCTGAAACAGACTCTACCAATACTAGTTAGATTATAACCAGATTTTCTAAGCAATGAAGCTACTTCTAAATATACTGAATAACTGTGACCACCAATTTTTA
>NW_007727696.1:139483-140273 GCF_000696425.1 Galeopterus variegatus | reverse complement strand
AGAGTGTATGGGTCTAGCTTGGGTTGCACGTCTGTCCCTTGACTAGAGCACTTTGACTAGGGCATACACCTAATTTGAGGCTATGCCCAAAGGGAGATCCCTGTCACCAAAGGAAATCAGGACTCTGTAAACAAAGAAGTGGGTATGGACTCTCGGAGTCCCAAAAGAGTTACAAAGGTAATCATGCCTGCCTCCTCAGTTTATTAAATATATTAAAGTAGGCAGCATATTTAAAATATGTATCACAGAGACATTTACTTTAAAATAGTAGCTAGATAGTAGCTTCAATCAGGTCTCTTCTAACTTGCAGAAAGGAATAAAAAGATACATTACCATGGGGTGGAGGGGAAAGATTTACTTTCCCTTTAACTCAAAACATAGCTAAATTTTGTTGCATGAAAAAGAAACTACCTCAACACAGCTGGGAAGCCATTACTTGTCATATCCTATGTTTGCCTCATTCCCAAAGGTCCATGGTAAATACATCTAAAAATGGGGCAGCCATCCCCCTTCTGTTTGAGTACTACCTTTGAGAAGACCACAGCACTGGTTCACATGACTGCTGTCATCCTCTGCTTTCACTTAGATATAGGAAGTCCCCTGAAACAATTGGGCAGGACAGAGAGGTCATGGTAATCTGAAGCGGAATTCTACAATAACTATTTGTTGCATTTTGTTAAATTGGGAAGTTGAGTTCACATAAGCAAGGCATTGTAAATGGCAGTGGAGACAGAAAGAACATTTGTGGTCCTATGATTTATAAGTTGTAGATTTTCTTCTACTGCATCAG
>NW_007727696.1:132480-138818 GCF_000696425.1 Galeopterus variegatus | reverse complement strand
GCATCAGAGAATCAGCCAATGAGAACAGAAGAGGAGGTGAGAATCTTCAGAAACCAGCTTTTAGAGAACATTAACTAGTCAGTACTCCAGCAACCGGTCAATAAAGGTGGTTTGACCAACACTGAGCAGAAAGCAAGTGGAATGAACAATTATTCCTTTTTTTTTTTTGTATTTACTAGGTCTGGAAAGCTCTCCTTTCACTAACATGTATGGAAAGAGAAATGTGGATGTGGCCTGTGAAAAACATTACAGAACAAGGCAAAGTTGGGTTTAGAATTAGTGAGTTGTTGTATTAAAAGTACTTTATGATGGCGGGGAGGAGTGTTGAGTACAAAGAAGATAATCCAGAATAAACAGAGGCAGAGCATGCTTTTGAAAATGACCTACTGAAGGATACAGAGGACATTTCAGAAAATGACTTGGCATGAAAAGAAAGCTCTATATCTTATATAAACTGGCATCTGTGGCAATTTAGACAATTTATGCTGTCTGCTCTGCTGACTCTGGTCCCTCCGTTCGTTCTCTCCATGGTTCCTGGGCAGGTGCTTTAGGACCCCTGCTTTACCCACTTCTAGCTATACTTACACCAGGTTACACCAGGCACAGTGCAGGATTTTATTGGGTTGACTACTAGCACCCCTCAAGTGGTTCCATATGCCAACCCTGGCTTTACTACCCCTTTCCACTGATCCTTTATGCAGAGTTCCAAGTCTTTTCAGACTTTTAATCTGGGTTCCTGTGGCTTTTCCCCCTTGGCTGCTGGTGGCCTAATAGCCTTTCTTCCCCCTGTGGCTCTGTTTCATAGCCCTGCTCGAAAGCAGATGCTCTGGCTCCTTCCACAATAAACATTGCCAGTTTCATGGCATTTTCTTGCTGCTTTTGGCTGTAACTCTCAACTTTCCAAGGCCCAATTGTAAGATACCATGTGGGACAGACCCAAGAGGAGGGATATGGTGGGTGGGGGAAGGGGATACTCCGTAGAAGATGTAGAATGAGACTGAATTTATCGTCCAGGCATAAGTAACATTTTTTTTTTTTTTATCAGCTCAGTTTTCACACAAATCTGATGTCAATTGGTTAAAGTGAATACTTTTCCTGTGGGATGGGAAGAATATTTATCAGGGAGACGGTCCTTTTAAGGAATGAAATTTGAGGGGACTGTTTTTGGCAAATGTTCTGTGTTTGCTCTTTGCTCCTGCAAGTCCTCTGTCTACCTTCCATTTGAAAGGCAGTCTGCCATATCCACACACATGACCTTCCTGTTGTTTCCAGCAGCCTCTGCAATGCTCATTTTGTGCCCTTGATTTTTCCATTTAGATTATCATTTTACTATTAGCATAGGATAATCTTTTAATATGCTTTTTAAAATTTCCTCTCCTTCTCCATGCTCTCCCCACATAGGCAACCACCTCTTCTATGAAAGACAGTATGGTTCAGTGGGCAGGCCATCAATTTTTTAAAAATGCACATCAGCTGCCCATGCCGACTCTGAGAAATGACAGTGACTATCCACTGAGTCTGGAGTGAGAGATCAGGAGGTCATCACTGAAAGCAATGAGGAGGGCCAAGACAGAGAGTGGCGATCAAACTTCCAGCTGTCAGGTGCACCCCTTTTCTGGGTTATGTCTCTACACCAGTGGTTGTTGGGTAGGGATAACTTTGCCTCTCCAGGGTCATTTGGCAATGTGGGGACATTTTTGTTTGTTACAACTGGTAGGGGATGTGTTACTGGCTTCTAATGGATACAGTCCAGAGATGCTGCTAAACATCCTATAATGCACAGGACGTTCTCCCACAACAAAGAATTATCTGACCCCAATCGTTAATAGTGACGAAGTTGACACACTCTCTGTACCTACAGCTGCTTATAGCCATGATTATGTCCTGAAAGATTTTAACCAAAGGACATTCCCTTGGGAGACTTCTTCGCCATGAATTAAATCATTCATTACTCACACCTTAAGCCTAAAACCAAAGACAACTCTAAAAAAGCAAAAACGTAAGTCATTTACCTTTTTGACTTCTTGGTGCTACAGCATATTCCTGATTTTCTTGACTTCTTGGTGCTACAGCATATTCCTGATTTTCTTTTCTATTACAATGGCTCCTCTTATCTTACTAGAGTCAAAGTGCCTCCTAAGTTAAATCCTCAGATCCAAACTGAGAAAAAACAAAAGAGGAAGACATAGAGACATACACGTTTTATAATTTCTTTGGTACTCCGCCATGTATTTGCCCAGCCCTCCCCCCTCTTCCTCCCCCCGGACACCTCGTCCTTGCTTCACCTGCACCTGCAGTCACTGTTCTTCAGTTGCGTTCTTCAAAGCAGATGAATCCCACCTGAAATTGGAGAAAGGGGAAAATCTTTCAAGGAGACAGCCCATGCTATTTTGAGTAATCCTGCCAGTCATCTCAGGTATAGAAGCTCTTAAGTATTATTGCTAATTATTGATATAACTTCATTGCTTTGGTTAGAATTCCATGGTCAGTATTCTACCCTTATTGCCTCAGTTCTTAATTAGGTGGGATAATGTTTATGCGTCCCTTTGAGACTTAGATTAAAAAAAAAGAAAAGTGTGATTTAGAAAATAATGTTCTTCATAATTATTTTTATGATTAAACCTAAGTAGGCTTAGGTTTTGATGATCTGACTCAAGGAGGTGAGGTAGTAGGATATTTACTTTGAGTAAATGAAGATCTACCAGATAAGCTACCCTAGTTATTGATGGTAGCTGACAAAATCATCAGGTGGCAGGTTCTGCTTCAGCCAGGACTTAGTTGGATGTCATTAAATGGATAAGATTTGTAGACTAAGCACACATGTTTTCTGGAATTTGTTTTTTCTTTATTTGTTTGCCTGTATTCAAGAAATTCCTGTTTTAATAATTATGATAATGATGGCATAGTGCTGATAACTTATATGTGTGTATTTTACCTTGAAATTATCTTTTTTAAAAAATTCAAATTGGGGAGAAGCAAAGTAGTTCTGACCTAATGATAAACTTGGTGAGTCCTATGCCCAGGACACATAATACTTTGTCCTCCTCTCCTTCCAAACTTTGTTTACCCTCTTACCAACATCCTCCCCAATCAGGTACTATGCATCCAGGTGTGTTAACACTTAACATTTACCCAGTGAATGAAATCAATCCCTATATTGGCTAAAAAAAAAAAATCATGCAATTAATTTATATATATAGAAGCTCTGCAGTTTATGGACATTATTTCACTTTGTTTTTATTGCTTAAGGTAAATCTATTCTCTGCTGATCAATAATAACTGAAACGAGACAGTGTAGTATAATGGAAATGATATTGGACGGGGAGATGAGAAATGTGTTCCTGCTTTGCTGTTATCTAACTCAGTGACCTTGGACAAACATTTTACTTTTTGTGTTAAATTTCCACAACTGTAAAGTGCAGGAGATGGCCTGAAAAACTTCTATGGTGCTTTTCAGACCCCAAATTAAAAATTCTGTGACTTTAAACTATAAACATGATAGAGATATAACAGATATTTGTAATTATAGCTTTTGGGTGGAAGAAAATATTGACAAACCTCAATTAAGAAATGTATTTAATTTGTACACATAAAAAACAAATCCCCAGTGAGTTGGTTGGTTGGTTTGCTCAGTTGGTTAGAGCTTGGTGTTGATAACACCAAGGTCCAGGGTTCAATCCCTGTGCTGACCAGCCAACAACAACAACAACAACAAAATCCAAATCTTGAGGTAACTGGTTTTACTTAAATGCTCATCCATTTCCATATCCTCCAAGGGTTCAATCCCTGTGCTGACCAGCCAACAACAACAACAACAACAAAATCCAAATCTTGAGATAACTGGTTTTACTTAAATGCTCATCCATTTCCATATCCTCCGACAGTGCTACACCCATATTATGTTTATGCATAGTTTGAAGCTATTTGCCATGTGTCCGCCAATGAAAATTTACAGAGGAGGGTGCTTTCCAGAATTTACCCATTACTACTATAAAAATAAATTATTTTCTTGTATAAAATGAGGGAAAAATAATGTGAGGTTTACATAAGATGAGAAACTTCAAAGTCTAATGGAGGAAGAAGGCAGGATGTGGTTCTATTTGTTTAAAACTGTTTAACTTTTTAGGTCCAAGGAGTGATATGAATACCAAAAGGAATGATTTCCAGGAGGAAGAGAAACTTTTGATGGTTGGCCTAATAAAATAAAACTACACATTAGTGAATCTGAATTCAAAGAAGATTCCAAGGCTGCTGCACACAGATGAGCCCTCTAGCTGGAACTCTTCCAACCCCAACGGCTGCACACACTATAACCACCATGTGTCATCTGCAAACCAGATAGTTTCTGTGCAGGAAAGACCAGCCAGCTTTCTTGGCCAAGCTGCTGCCATAAAATATACTAGTGATTTGGTTTTTCATGTTTTTTAACGATATTATACTTTGATGCACAGGATACGTTCAGTCTCACATTGTCCAGAGCACTATGAGAAATGACTGGTTGATGAATGTTTTACTAGAATTGGGTCACAGTTTGTCAGGTTGTTTTGTGTCACTGCAAATCATCACTTTACAATGCAGACTACTTTAAAAAAAAAAAAACTTTTAAATCTTAAGCAAGAGAATACAAAGTGCAGTTAAACCCTCAGACATTAGGAATAATCTGCCGTTAACAGCTTACGTGCATCAGCTGCCTTTTGATATTGTCTGCAAAAAGCAAAAGCATCATGAGATCTCTTAAAAGAACTGGAAAACTAAATGTCAGAACTGCATTTTTACACTCAGCTAGAGAAATTCCTGCCTCGTATAAAACACCTACGTTCCAACACCTCGTGTTTGCTTTGGAGACTTACAAAGAGTTAATACAGCTTGTTTGGCAACAGATATTGGTATAATGGGCTTTTACTGAAGTAATTAAAATTTGTTTATAATTAATACAGATGAATTGGTTTCTGCACAATAATAGTTAGGAGATTAACAAAGGCCACATTTTGGCAACAGGACTACATTCTTTTCCAAGTGCTGTGGGACCTTATCCAATGAATGTCTGTCCAATCCGGCTGATTCTTCAGAGATGCCATATGGCACAGCTCTGCATTATGGCTTTTTTTTTTTTTTTTTCTAACAGGCAGCCATATGACATAACTGATCTTTAAAACGTTGTCAGAAGGCATTACCTGGGTAGGCTTCGAGATGCTTTCCAAAAACTTAGCAAGCATAGGGGCTATTAATTACAAGCAAAGGAAATGTGCACGTGCATGCTGGAAACTTGGCATCCTTTCCCACTCATCACGGTTGATCATCTCTCAAGTTGTTCTAGCTGGGGAATTAGGAGTTTTTGTTTTTGTTTTTGTCAAATATGAAAAAAGGACACATTCTACTTTAAAACATGTATTCAGCAATTTCATTATAAAATGTCTGTGCACTTGACCCCAACATCCACATATTTTGCCACCTGTACTTTCACCAAATTCACTGATTGCCCCCACCCCCCCAAAAAAGAAAGAAAATACAATGCTATTTACAAGTAAAAATTTCAAAGCAATGTTTAGGGTACTATTATAGAAAGAAAAGTAATTTTTTCATTGTTATGATGGTTGATTTCTATCTGACATATACGCCCTCCATAATCAATTCTGGTTTGCAGAAAATGCAAATAGCTCTCAAATATTTTCTTTCCAATTTCCTCAGAAAATTAGGTGTGCAGGGAGCAACATCTGTTTTAAGCTTTCCACTTCCATATGAGGGGTGTTCAAAAAGTTTATGGAAAGATTCACATTATCTTTTAATTCTATTTTTCCATGAACATTTTTTTTTTCTTTGTGATTGGCAAGTGCAGGGATACAAACCATTGACTTTGGTGTTATCAGCATCCATGAACTATTTGAAATACTCTCACATGTGCTTAGAACAAGTTGGTTACATTATTTTCCATTTTTAAACACTCTGTACTGAAATTTGGGGAAGTCTGTAGAATAAAAAGAAAGGGAATAGAGAACAAATTGACAAACTCAGGTTGGATGTAGCTACAGCACCAGGCAGGAGAGGTGTCTCTGGAGTCTGTGCTCACTTCTCCCAGCCTACTGTTCTCTATATCCATCCTGCGATTGTTTACTAGACTTCTCCATTTGGATCCCAAATTCAATGGGTGTAAAATCAAACTCTCTCAAACTTACACCTCCCACAGTCTTCCTTTTCTGTTAATGCCCACTCCATCCTTTTGGTAACTCAGTTCAAAAACTTTGTATTCATCTTTGGTCTCTCTCTTTCCTTCATACCCCTATCCTGTCCACCAGCAGATGTTGTGAACTATTACCATAAAATATGCCCTAATTGACTTT
>NW_007727696.1:130984-132068 GCF_000696425.1 Galeopterus variegatus | reverse complement strand
TTTCTCACTACCTCCATGGCTAGGATCCTAGTTCTAAGTACATTATCTGTCTCCTCCGTTAGCATACTAGCCTTCTGCTTGCTGGTTTCTACCCCTCCTTGCCCACAGTCTGTTTCCAAGACAGCAGCCTCAGTGATCTTGTCAAAGCAAATGTCAGATCATGTCATTTCCCTGATCAAACTCCTCCAATGGCTTCCCGGTTCACTTTGAATAAGTCTTTACCAGGCTTTTGGGGCTCCACACATTTGGGTCTCTTGTTACTTTTCTAAAGTCACCCCCTATATTCTGCCCTTGGCTCATTCCTGCTCCATTTTTGTTGGCCTCAAACATAGTATCCATGGCATGTACCTCCTCCCCCAGGGTTCCTGCACCCTCCATTTATTCTCTGGGTGAAGTTTTGGAGTGGGCTCCTACTGGCTTGTGAGAGTGGATTATTAAATTGTCAGGAACTATGCTGGCCAGTTGTTAAACCAGTGGTACCTGGACCTGAGCCTAGGTGGAAATATTTATAACAAGGAAATTGGCAAAATCTAAAAGTGAGGTCTCCTCATCCCACAGGAACCTGATGTTAAACACTTACTAGAATGCCACTCTATTATTCTCTTTTCCTGGAATGGTCTCCTCTTGCACATGCACCTCTCCCATTTCTCCAACTTCAGGTCTTTATGCAAGACCTCATTAGTGAGGCCTTGTCTGACCATCTTATTTAAAACACAACCACCCCTCAACTCCATATCTCTTATCCCTTCATTATTTTTCTCCATTAAACATAATTTTAGTTTATTTTCTATCTTCTTGAAATAGATTACACAAAGAATGCATAAATGAATGAATTAATACTCTATCAATATATCTTTCACTCTGCCAATAACCAGATCATATTCATCAAAGTTCTATCTTACCATAGAACACCTGAAGGCTAATTTTTAAAAACTATTATTTTGAAATAATTTTAATCTCATAGAAGAGTTGCAGGAAGAGTATTTAAAAATGTTTTGTATACTCTTCACTGAGATTCAGTAGTTATTAACATTTTTGCCTCTATCTATCTATCTATCTATCTATCTATCTATCTATCTATCTA
>NW_007727696.1:123759-129718 GCF_000696425.1 Galeopterus variegatus | reverse complement strand
GCTCAACCTTAGGAAATTTAACTTTGATACAATAGTATTATTGTATGTTTATATTTTGCCAACTGTTCTCAAAATGTCCTTTAGCAATTTCTTCTCTCCAGTACAGCATCTAATTCAGCACCATGAATTGCATTTCATGTGTTGTTTTACAATTCATAGATGATTCTTTCCTGATGGTTGCACAATGGTTATTCTAAAAAATTATCTTACTCCTTTTGCACTTATTATTTGGCATTCTATTATAAGAAAGAAATTTCCCTTATTTATTATCAGTATAAACTAATGAATTTTCATGTTATTTGATGAGTTACAATCTACTATTGTCATTATTTTGATCTAAACTTGTCCCATATTTGGTCAGTGGGAGCCCCATTAAATTTTCTCTTATGTCCCTTTGACATGTCCCTGTCTTTCTTTGGAGTACTTCCTCATCATTTCATATAACAATAATTTTTTAGGCTAACCTTGTACTTTTTTTTGGTTCCAATTTGGCATCAGTCATTTCTCAAAGGAGCCCTGTTTCCTTTTAGTGGAGAATGGAATTTATAAACCAAGATATGAACCCTGGGTGTTTTTATTGCTACTAAGATCTTTTTAGCAGCTAGAATTTGGGAGAAAAAAAGAATTGTATATGAAGTGTAAATATATGTGTATGTGCATATGTTTATAGTTATATTTATATTTTATATTTATAGTGCATACACACTTAAAAATATATAAACACACACACACATATATACATGTGTCTGTATGAGTATATATATCACCAAGATTTGTATATGTATATGTGTGTGTATGAGTGTGTATGTGTGTGTAAGATCATGACTTAATGATAATTCTAATTCCAAATTAATACCAACGGTTCTTCCTTGTCTTTCATCATTGCATATTTATATCATCCTTGCCTCACAGTGAGAACCCAATCTTCCAAGTGTATTAACATACTTATTCATTTGGTCAATACTATAATACATGCAACAGTTCCAGAATTACTACACCCATACTGGCAGAGAAACAGAAAACTAACCTTCTAGTTAGAGTTCCAGATTTCTTTGAAATTGTTTGGCTTTTAAAATGAGCATTTACAATTAAAGAACTGTGTTCAAAAGTTACCTGGTTTAGCTATTTTTCACTCTTTCAAAGTGGTTATGTCATTTCTTTGAAATATACTTGAGTTCCTTTGTTTCTGTTTGTATACAGATTGGCACTGTTCTCCAATCCTTGTTGATTTTATTTTAAATTGCAAACATGTAAAATATTAACATGGTTCCACAAGTCAAAATTTTTTTAAAAAGTTCTCACTCAGAATTGTTGTTTCCTCTGCTGTCCCTTTCATCCCATTTCAAAATATCCTTCGTAAGAAATCGGTTTCATTATTTTCTGGTTTGTCCTGCCTGTTTTTTGTTTGTTTGCAAAAATAAACAGATATGTGGGTATTTTTTTATTCTTCCTTCTTCCTTACACAAAAGGTAACAGCATACTGTATATACTGTTTTGCACTTTTATTTTTTTTTAACAATATACCCTAGAAATCACTCCAAATTGTTTACATAGGTTTTCCTCATTCTTTCTTTTAAAAAACTGACTGCATAGTACTTACTTTTTGCTGTGTATGAACCATAGTTTATTCAACCAATCTACTGTCTATGGACATTTAGATTTTTTCTATTTTGCAATAACAAATAATGCTGCAGTGATTAAGTGCTAAATTTTAAAAGTTTAATTCTTTTAGTTTAAGATCATTGTTAAAATGTGAGTAAACTTAGAAACTATAACTCTTGAAGTAATTTTCAGTCATTCCTATTGCACTGTGAATGAATGATAAAACAACATTCTTTCAGGGTGATGTAAGAAAAACAGGAACAAACGAATCGAGTGTGTAGGCATGTGTGTATGAGTGGGAGTGGGCAAGAATCCATCGATGGGGGAGTTAGGGCAGGAAAAGAAAAGCTGGTAAAGCCAATTTCTTATACTGTCAAGTTGGATCGAAGCCTAGTTTTTGTTTGATATTTCAATCATTCAACAGATGCTAGGTGCTATTCAAGGCCCTGGGATACAGCAGTGCACAAGATAGACAGAGCCTGTGTCCTCATGGAGTTTTCACTCTGCTTTGTACACAAACCATCAACAAGTGCACCAATCAGTAGATATATAGTTTCAGATAGAGTATATCTATATGAAAAAGACAGAGTGAGTTGGAAGAGGGAAGGGAACATTATTTTAGAAAGGATAATGGAGAAGACGTTTTGCAGAGTTGAAAGGTCTTTGAACAGATAACTGAATGATGTGAAAAAAATATATAAGCCAAAAACAACAAAAAGAAGATTTGGAGAAAGATTATTCTAGGCAGAGAAAAGAACAAGGGCAGAGGCATAGAAGTGGGAATGCTGTTGATGGGCTATAAGAACTTGAACCCAGTGAGAGAGGAAAGGTCTGTGAGGAGAAGGCGGGTGAATCACTATGCAGGATAAGGAGTTTGGATTTTGTTCTAAAATTATTGGCAAACCACTGGAGGGTTCTAAGTGACTTGTGACATTATCTGATTTTCTTTTCTTTTTCTTTCAGATTACCTTTCTGCCAAGGTAAAAAAAAAAACTGGAAGGGAGCAAAATTCCTAACAAAGTTTACATGCCGAAGTGTAGCTCAGAGAAGATGGGGGCCTGGGTAGGGTGGGCACAGTGTAGGCAATGAGAAATAATCATATTTAAGATAAATTTTAAAAATAGAGTCTATAGGATTTACTAAAGGATTGTGGAGGGTAAGAAAGAGAGATCAAAGATAACTCCTATAATTTACCTTAATCCATTCTAGGGAATGCTACAAATGTGCTCTTTCACAAGCTCTCAGAGATATATGCCAGTCCAATAGCTTTATGTCATCACAATGCTTGTTAGTTAAAGTCTTGTCCACTTATCCCATCCTTGCTAGAAAGAAAGACTTTCCGGAAAACAAGTGCAAGTATTGTGGGCAGAGGGAAATATGTAAGCTATGAAAAATTGATGAGAACAAAATTCTCACAAAAATGAGCTGTGACAAAGGCCAAGTTAGTTTGTAACGATTCAGTAATTAAATAATTCATTTTTTCCCCCATTCACTAAGTATTAAGTGCCTACTACATACCAGGCACTGTGTTGAGTGCTGGGAGATATACTATAAAGCAACACAGATGTGGACTGTGCTTCCACAGAGCTTACAGTCTGGTGTGGAGCCCAACATTAACCTAGTCACACCATCCTGATGGAGCTCGTATGGCACTTATCCTTCAGCAGGTGGGGGATTGGTTCTGAGACCCCCAAGGTTACCCAAATCTATGGATGCTTAAGTTCCTTACATAAAATGATATAGTATTTGCATATAACTTATGCACATCTTCTCATCTACTTTAAATCATCTCGATTACTTATAATACCTAATATAATGTAAATGCTATCTAAATAGTTGTTATACTGTGCTATTCAGGGAACAATGACAAAGGGAAAAAAAGTCTGCATATGTTCAGTAAAGATGTAAGCATCCACTTTTTTTCTCCAATATTTTTGATCTGTGGTTGGTTGAATTTACGGATGCAAAACCCATGGATATGGAGGGCATAATTAATATCTTTATTAATTTGAGATTACTTATCTCATGGCAAAAAAATTTTGGTAATCAAATTAATTTATACTAATGTGTGAGGGATAGTCTTTTCTTTGTTGGTGATATTTGCTTTAAATGAGAGCTGATGAGTTTCTAAGTATTATTTGTAGAACTTCCTTTCCTGGTGCTCTTTATAGAGAGTAAAAAAACATGAGTGCTCCACTAGATAATATATTTTATGAAGGTTGATAATTCTTTCTTCAGAATTTGACCTAAAAAAGGAGCAAATTAAAAAATTAAAGCAAAAATGTTAAAAGGGACTTAATTGACTAGTAATAATCATTCCTGGTAGAAGTTTAGAAAGATATTGGAATGTCCCTGCTTTCATGGCAAATATTTAGTGTGGTTACAATGATTGAGAATGGATGCGAGATCACCTTGGATATTTTCAATATAAAATGTTAGTGGTCATTGATGTAGATGATTACTCTAGTGTGGCTATTTGGATTGAATTACATGCAGGACAGGTCATGGACAAAAGCAGTGGTTTAAAAGTGTGGTTCTTATACTAGCAGCATCAGCATCACCTGGGAACTTGTTAGAAATGCAAATTTTGAGGTTTTATCCCAGACCTAGTAAATCAGAAACTTGGGGAAGAGGAGACATAGAAGGGTAGCAATTTGTATTATTACAAGCCTGTAGATATTTCTGATACTTGATAAAGTTTGAGAACTACTGGACTAAAAGATATATTTTCCGTTCATTCATTCATGACATTTTCTCTGATTACTTGATACATAACTGGCGCTCTCCTAGGTACTAGGAAATAGCAGTAAATGAGGCAAGCTAGGTCCCTCCTCTGAAGGAGTAAATATATCTTATTAATTGGGTCTAATCGGGGAATCACAAACTAAACAATCAAACAGTGGATATTTAATACAGGAATTGATTACACTAGAATGCAAAGGCTGTGAAGACAACAGGAGATAGGAAGCAGCTCAGAGGTTAGCCACAGCAAGAAGTCACTATTACCCCTGGGCTGGAGGGCAAAGGGAGATGGTGCAATCAGAGCTCAGGGGGCAAGGTCACCTGGCAGGTCTGTCTGTAGGTAGCTGGAGGCACAAAGAAATGGCAAGTGCTGCTACAGACCTAAGGCCACCTGGGCAGAGAGGGATGGGGAGACTAACCTGGCTTCCTTCCTCTTCCTTTCATCCTCCCACCAGTACTTCCCATTGGCTAAGTCCAGCAGGAAACCCACTGCCACAGGGCCTGAGATTTACAGCCTACAGGTGGTGGTCCACTGTGATACAGACCCCAGCAAGGGAGGTGGAAAGCCAGCAACAGCACATACACATTCTGGGGAATTCAGAGTAGTATTCGAATGCTCTACCCAGGCTCTTCTTTGCACCTGTAATTTGCAGATACAAGTTGAGAAATATTTTAAACTGGCACAATATATAAGTCTGAGTAAATTAAAAACAAGGAGTATCACAGGGAAATAAAAGTTCCAATTTATTTTTTATTCTGTCATTGTAACACATTTGTATTCTCTCCTAAATGAATGAGATATTCAGCATGAAAAGATGTTCATGTGCAAATAGAATAGGTGGATTAATTATACCACATTTACCATCAATTCATTTTTTAATACTGACTACAGTGATTTAAGCTTTCAAAAAGCTAAGCGCTCACACAAATCATGCCTCCAGAGACTGTGTGCTTTGTGCTGATCAATAATTATTCTGTTAATTATGGAGATATAGGGAAAATTAGGCCATTTATAATTCTGCATGCACAAGAATAACTCTTCAAAGTTGAAAATACCTTTCAGTTTAGGTTGGCCTAATGCTCTGGAAGATGATTAGACCACATCCTCAATTAATCTTTTGGCAAGTACTATTTTCTTATTTTCCTACTAAGTATATTTTGATTTTGAAACAATGAAAATTAAAAATCACCATCAACCTAAATTTTTTTCTGTCGGGTTTATATCTACGATCAAAATATTTTCTGTGAAAAGATCTTTCATTCATTCAACAAATATTTAGTGTGTGCTTATGTAGTGCAAAATATTGTGAGGCAAAGAGAGTTTTAGTAAGAATGAAGCTCGCATATAGAGAGCAAAACAAAGGATGGGTTTTGAACAGCTTGTCGGTCAGACATGTTCCAGTTGTTATATTTGTGACCTTACTTTCATTAGTTAACTTGTCTTAATCTGTTTGTTTCTCTGTGAAATGGGGCCCACCACATGTATCTCACAAAGAGCTATGAGAATTAAGGGCCGGCCCGGTGGCGCACTGCTACAGTGTGCCGCTTGGAAGTGCGGCGGCGCTCCCGCTGAGGGTTCGGATCCCATATACAGACCGGTTCCTGCTCACTGGCT
>NW_007727696.1:110028-123749 GCF_000696425.1 Galeopterus variegatus | reverse complement strand
CAAAAAAAGGAAAAAAAAAAAAAAAAGAATTAAGGTGAATAATCGTTTTTATGGATTTACTGCTGTTTGAAATACAGCAAGTATAGTTCTAACAATAAATGTCGGTCCCTTCCCTAATTTTTCTGCATACTTTTCCTCTCCCTAGATGGTTTTATTTCTTTGTTTTTGTCCTCTAATGCCAAAGGAGAAACCTAAGTCCCTCTGTACCTTTCTCATAGTCTTCCTGTATTTTTTCACTATCAGAATAGTTGACCCTAATTTTTCTGCATACTTTTCCTCTCCCTAGATGGTTTTATTTCTTTGTTTTTGTCCTCTAATGCCAAAGGAGAAGCCTAAGTCCCTCTGTACCTTTCTCATAGTCTTCCTGTATTTTTTCACTATCAGAATAGTTGACTGTTATTGGCAGCTAATCGTGGTGGAGAGAAATGTCTTTCTCACTCATCCTCTACTTTGACATTGGCTTCACTTATTTGTTCATCCAAAAATAGTTATTGAGGGTCTTCTATGTTCCAGGTACTCTGCTGAGTGATGGGTCTATGTTCTACTTAAAGGAGACAGGATGTTTTCCTCATTCAATTAAAAAAGTATTTTAGCAACTATTTGTTAAGTGTATACGGCATGCCAGATTTTGTTCCAGGCATTGAGTACAGTGGGGGACAAAAAAGACTTTGCCCCCATGAAGCTGACACACTGCAAATAGCAAAGACTGACAACCAACCAATTGATGACCAATTGTAAAATATGCCATGTAGCAATGAGAACTTTGAAGACAAAGCGGGATGAGGGGACTGTGGGGCTGGTGTCTGAAACACGACTCCTGGACAGAAAGCTGAGTGAAGCGAGAGCGTGAGCCATTGTGAGTGTCTGTAAGAAGAGAGGCTGCAGGCAGTGGGGCCACCAAGTGTCCTGGACATGCGCCAGGGCAGGGCTGGCATGCTGGATGGTGGAGGCTGGTGAGGAGGAAGAAGGAACAGTGTCACAGAGTTGGGAGAGGAGAAGAGAGAGGTGGCTGGGTCAGTTGGTGCTGGGCTCTGTGGGCCGAAGCAAACCCTCTGCTCTTCATTCTGTGAAAGATGGAAAGTGAAGGAGTAGCAACTTTGACTGTGGTTTCCAAAAAATAACTGGCTGGTTGGTGGAGAAGGGTCTGTAGGAGGCACAGAGGTGGTTATCACGGGTTTGGACTACCTTCGTAGTACTAAAAGTGGTGAAAAGGGTGCAGATTTTGGATTTCCTTTCTGATGGGGCCAATAGAATTTGCTGACAATTGGACATAGGAAGTGATAGAGAGCAGCCAAGTATGACTTCAAGAGTTTTGATTTGAGCAACGGGAAAAATTCCCTCATGCAATATAGATGCTGGTGGGAGAGAAAGGCAGCAGAAAAACTCAAGTGAATTGCAGAATTTGATGGGACTGGGGGTGTCCCGGATGCTTTCCCAGGAAGTAGTGTTTAGGCTGGGATCTGAAAGATGAGTAAGAGCTGAGTGAGGTGTGGGTGTGTGTCTTCACAGGAAGGATGGGGTGGTGGCAGTGAAGGGTGCAGATTTCAACATATGCAAAGATTTGGAAGCAGGAAAGAGCTTTTTTAAAAAAATGAATTTATTTTAATTGTACATGTTGATGGGGGTACAGTGTGTTGTTATCCACATGCAGATCATTGAAACTAGACCCTTATCTCTCATCGTATACAAAGATCAACTCAAAGTGAATTAAAGACTAAATTTAAGACCTGAAATTATGAAACTACTAGAAGAAAACATAGGGGAAGTGCTTCAGGAAATTGGACTGCACAAAGTTTTTTTGAATAAGACTTTAAAAGCTCAGGTTACAAAGGCAAAAATAGACAAATAGGATGATATCAAATTGAAAAGCTTCTACACAGCAAATGAATTATAAACAAAGTGAAGAGACAACATACAGAAGGGGAGAAGTTTTTGCAAACTATGCCTTTGACAAGGTGCTAATACCCAGAATATATGAGGAACTCAAACAACTCAACACCACAAAGCCAAACAATTTGATCTAAAAAATAGGAAAATGGTCTAAATAGATATTTCTCAAAAGAAGACAATCAAATGGCCAAAGGGTATGTGAAAAAATGCTCCACATCATCAGGGAAATGCAAATTCAAACAACAATGAGATACCACATCATCCCAGTGAGACTGGCTATTATTAAAAAGATGAAAACATAACAAATGAAGAGAATGCAGAGAAAGGCAAACTCTCATAAACTGTTGGTTGGAATGTAAAGTAGTACAGCCATTATGGAAAAAAGTGTGGAGGTTCCTCAGTAAATTAAAAATAGAACTACCAGGGCTAGCTGGTTAGCTCAGTTGGCTAGAGCATGGCGTTGATAACACTAAGGTCCAGGATTCGATCTCTGTACTGGCCAGCTGCCAAAAAAAGAGAAAAATAGAACTCCCTTATGGTCCAGCAATCCCACTACTGGGTATATGTCCAAAGGAAATGAAATCAGCTGCACTCCCATGTTTATTGCAACACTATCCACAGTAGAGATGAAATCAACCTAAATGTCCATCAATGGATGAATGGATTTAAAAAAATGTGAGACATATTCACACACGCGCGCGCGCGCGCACACACACACACACACACACGTCTACACAGTGAAATACTATTCAGCTATAAAAAAGAATAAAATCATGCCACTTTCATGGGTGAACGTAGAGGCCATTATATCAAATGAAGTAAGCCAGGCACAGAAGGACAAATAATGCATGATCTCACTCCTACGTGGAATCTAAAAAAGTCATTCTCAGAACTGTCCTGTTAGCTCAGTTGGTTACAGCATGGTGCTAATAACACCAACGTTCAGGGTTCGATTCCTGAACTGGCCAGCTGCCAAAACAAACAAACAAACAAACAAACAAACAAATTAATTAATTGATTAAAAAGGCATTGTCAAAAAGTAGAGAGTAGACTAATGGATATCGGAGACTGGGGAGGGGAGGGAAGAGGCGGGGATGAGAGGAGGTTGGTTTATGGGTATAAAGTTACAGTTAACTAAGGAGAATAAGTTCTGGTGCTCTAGGGTGATTATGCCGAATAATATTGTATATATTTCAAGATAGCCAGGAAAGAGGATCTTAAATGTTATCACCACAAAGAAATAATGAATGTTTAGGTGATAGATATGTTAACTATCCTGATTGGAGCACCATGCAACATATGCATGTATTGAAACAACACACTGTACCCTATAAACAGAAAAGAGCTTTAGAATAGATACGACTGTTGAGTAGACTCAACAGGAGGATCCAGCTTACCTTGTTCATTTGTATCTCCTCCACTATTGATACACGAGTTTTGCCCAAGTCTACATATACCAAAAATCTTTTGTTTGTTTCTCATTCAGCAAAATTCTAGTTATAATTTCTGGTTATAGAGCCTTCTCATTTTTTAAAAAAAATATTACTTTCCTTTGAGAAATAAAAAAATAAAATTTAAAGAAAAATGAAACACTCCTATGCCCACCACCTGGAATTAATATCTATTAATCATATCAGTTTTCAGTCTTTTTTTTAATAGAAATAAGAAATTATATGTAAAGCCAAGCTCTCTTTAACCGCCATCCACGTCATTACCCCTTCTTTGCCTTCAACAGAAGCAACCACTCCTATGAATCTGATGTTTTTCCTTTCAGTTGACTTTATATGTTTTTACATATATAATCCTGTCTATAAAGAGACCAATAGAGTATTTTTGTTTTTGTAAGGTTTTTTTAAAAAATTATACAATATTACACTACATGTACTTTTCAGAATCTTTTTTATTTTTTTCTTTTAGTTTATATCACCACTCCTTGATTTCTTGGTTTACTGTTTATTGTTGACTCCCTACGACAAAAGTTGAGATTGTATCTGTTTTCTCTCTCCTTATCATTGCCACATATAGCATTCTTCCCATTCCCCTACAGAAATTTGTATTTAATAATTTTATTATTATGATTATGTAAATTCTGTTCACAACTGGACATCAGGTAAACCATATTTATTCTTCCTTTCCTTTAGACTTTTCACTTTTCCTGGAGTTAATAATTGCTTTTTGTTCGTTTGTTTAAATTTTTGTGTACTCATCACTAATTTGACCTCAAACTCTCACCCAGCTGACCAATCTCATGGTTCAGGTACTTCAGGTGCTCTATTCATTTCATTTTCTCTGGGAATCACTTTGGAGACTTTCAACTGCTTCAATCCTGGCTGGTAGATTCTGCAACTAGTGCAGAACTGATGTTCTGGGACCTCCTTTTGCCATCATCCTAGGGATTTCTTTCATCTTCCTTTATCTCCTTCTCCCCATTATACATCTGTCTCTCTGCATCCCACGTCCTCTTCTTTTCTATTACTTGCTCATTTGGGTGATGCTATTCATTCATTACATTCTGAGGAAGAATGCATTGGAGGTACATTTTAATACTTTTTATGCTTTATTCTAGATATACACTTGTTGCAGGTATTTATGTACCTCTTTGCTCCTCTGCTGTACTGAAAGCTCTTTGAGGACAGCAACTCTCTTAGCCATTTTTGTGGCTCCACAGGGCCAAGCACAGCTGAACAACTAAAAATGAAAACAAATAGGTAAATTTTGTAAAGTATACATTGTGCCTATAAACATCCTGTGTTTGGACATATATCATTTAACTTAAACTATTATAGAGATATTTCCAAATATCTGTACACATGGCATCATGTTGATCAACAATACAGATATTTGATTAATATTTTTAGCATTCATGTGGATGTTCAGTGTTACAGGCATTTAGGCACATTATTAGGTTTTATTTAGAGGTTGAAAATTCTCATTTGGGTGCATCTAATATGTAAGGTCGATGCCATCTTTTGGTTAAATTTTTTACTGTATTTTATTGTGGTAATATATAACAAAATTTGCATGTAATATTTTGAAGATTAGTACTTAATATAGAAATTTGTGGATTTATAACAATCTATATATGATAGGACTGATGAAGGGACTTAGATTGAAATTTACAGGGCAATAATGATGAAAAGATACATGTTCTTAATTTTAGATAGTTATTTCAATATAAAGTCAGTATAAATGTTTGTTGCATAAAAATTATTGTGGATAGTCAATAAGAGATACCATTAGATAAGAGTTAAAACAATTTGGGCCGGCCCGGTGGCGCACTGGAGAGTGTGCTGCTTGGGAGTGCGGCGGCGCTCCCGCCGAGGGTTCGGATCCCATGTGGAGACCGGTTCCCGCTCACTGGCTGAGCGCGGTGTGGGCGCGACACCGAGGGTTGCGATCCCGTTACAGGTCAGTAAAAAAGACAAAAAGGAAAAAAAAACAAAAACAAAAAAACCCCCCAAAATTATAGATATTATAGATTATACATGAAGGGTTTTCAAAAAGTTATAGAAAGATTTGCATTATCTTTCAATGCAATTTTTCCATGAACTTTTTGAAGTACCCTTGTACAAATCAATTATAATTATAATAATAACCAAAATTTGTTAGCTGCTGGTATTTTCTGGCACTATTCTAAGTGTTTTACATGGATTAACTTATATTTTTATTTAGTTCTCATAAAAATAATCAGTTAAATATTGTTTTTCTCCTTCTTTATATAAGAGGTATAGGGAGGTTAGGCAAGTAGTCTGGCCAGGAGTTGAACCCAAAACAATGACTCTAGAAAACTGGACTCCTGACTGCTAGGCAACACCTCCCATATCAGAACCAATCTTTATGGGTTTGAAATGAGATGTTGATTTAGGTTCAGAAATTTAGACTTGGATTCAAGTCTCAGCTATGTCACTTACTAACTTTGTAAACTTGGTTTCAACTCACGTAATCTCACTCTAAAGAAATAAAAATAAATGAGATAAATTTATACCAAAAATTAACTCTGGCAGTAAGTAATAGTATATTTTTTTCATTATGGCTTTGAAATTCATCTGAATAGAATAAAAGGTATTGCCTTATACTCATGCACTGTAATATTTTTAAAACAGTATTTTAAAATAATAACTGATAGTCAAAATCAGTAAAGCAACCATGTTCTTTATTTTTTATTTTTTTAAAATTTTTATTTTTATTTTTTTTAATTTTATTTTGTTGATATACAATGTGGTTGATTATTGTGGCCCATTACCGAAACCTCCCCTCCTCCCTCTCTCCCCTCCCACCCGACAATGTCCTTTCTGTATGCTTGTCGTGTCAACTTCAAGGAATTGTAATTGTTATGTCTTCTCCCCCCCAATTGCAGATAGATCTACCATATGACCCAGCTCTCGCACTTCTGGGAATATACCCAGAGGAATGGAAATCATCAAGTCAAAAGTATACCTGTTCCCCAATGTTCATTGCAGCACTCTTCACAATAGCCAGGGGTTGGAACCAGCCCAGATGTCCATCATCGGATGAGTGGATAAGGAAACTGTGGTACATCTACACAGTGGAATACTACTCTGCTGGAAAAAAAGAACAAAATACTGCCATTCTCAACAACATGGGTGGACTTAGAGAAAATGATATTAAGTGAAATAAGTCAGGCACAGAAAGAGAAATACCACATGTTCTCACTGATTGGTGGGAGATAAAAATAAATAAATAAATTCATACACATGCAACCGTGTTCTTTAAAACTAGCATATATTCACTTTTTTGAGGAGTCAAGAGATATATATGTGATTTACATACATCCAATTAACAGTTTAACAGGACAGGAACAGTTACAAAATTAGTTACATATGATTATCACACAAAAGGAGGTCACTACCTTACCTGAGTGACAAAAAGAAAAGTATTCAGTGAAGGCAAAGAGCACCAGCACGGTAAACTGATAAATACAAGGTTACCCACGGTTGAATTAGAAATAGCACACTTTAGTTTCTGTTTTCATAGTAACATTAAAATAATGCATTTTCCATTTTTTTAAGCATCAGTGTATCTCTTCAACAAGCAAACAGTTATCATTAAACCTTCATTTTGTTGTATTTTTCTCTATGTTTTAAAAACATCCTTCGCTACAGAAAAGTATAAAAGAAACAATCTAGTGGCTTTCAAGGTGATACACACTATTGGAGGCGTAATTAACATCTTCCTAACTCCTACCTATCCTTTCAGATTCAGCTTAAATACCATTCTCTTTAGAAGCTTTGTCTGGCCTTCTAGATTGTTAAGTACCTCATAGAAATATGCTCTGAGAGCACTCTGTTCTCCTTTCATAGAACTTACACTGACATCTATTTCCTTGTTTAATGATTCACCTTATGGACTGTAAGCATGCTCCATAAGGATAAGGCCATGTTGAGTTGGTCAATGCTCGATCCAGTGCCTAGCACAGTGTCTGGTATTTAGAATGCTCTAAAAAAATTAGTTGTTTATTTGAGCCATTATCCCAATACACTTTTTCTTGTCTCATTTTCCTTTACCCTGTAATCTTCAAACCACCTCATAGAGTACTTTTATTTTTGATGGCTGGCTAGTATCACATAGTATGCTAAATTTTAGGGTACTCTCTATACTCTTCATAAAAGCAGAAGGGAGAGAATAAACCATGAAAAGCTTTCTTCTCTGGACACTGCTTTGTCACTGTGACACTCCACCATCCTTAAAACCATGTCACCTCCAACCACTTTGCTTATTATTATATCAAATTTACCAAGGGTTCAGCCATGATAAGAACACTATCATCGCTGTCAGCATTTTATATTTCATTTCTAGTACTCCCAAGTTTTCTTCTTTAGTGTTTTCCTTATAAATAAAGTGCAATGTCACTCAGTGGCCCATGCGGCTTGGTTATTTATGCATTGGATACCCACTGAGTATTAGAATCTGGTCAAAGGTGAATAAAGGGATGGAATTCAGGATACAAAATCACAATAGGAGGAATAAGTTCAAGAGACCTGTTGTACAGCATAATGACTGCAGTAAATGACTATATACTGTATTCCTGAAATGCTAAGAGAATGGATGTAAAGTGTTCTTACCACAAACACGATAACTATTTGAGGTAATGCATTTGTTAATTATCTAGATTTAACCATTCCACAATGTGTACACACTTTGAAACATGTTGTAGATGATAAATACATACGATATTATCTGTCAATTTAAAAAAATTTGGAAACAAAAGATGGAATTCAGGCTTGTTGCAAAGTCATACAGTAATGAAATAACTAGAAAACAATGTCAAAATAGGAATAAATGTCTTTGCTCCATTTAGCAAGGGAGAAATAAAAGAGTTGTCAGTACCGTTCTCTCCAGTTCTTACTCCTGATTTTCTCTTGAGTTTGCTTTCATCAGACTTTTGCCCATATCACTCCAATTAAAGAGCTCTCGTCAAGATCATTGATGACTTTCCCATTACCAAATCCAATGGTCAGTTCTCAGTTTGCATTTACCTGAACTCTTGGCCTTTGGCAGAAATAATTCTTGAAACACTTTCTTGACCTAGCTTCTGGTCCACCCCTAAGACACTATAAAGGGATGATCTCTTTTTAACTTCATTCTTGCATACCAGACCCATTTATCCAAGTGCCTATCTAACTTTTCCACTTAGTTGGTAAGCTCAAAACTGAACTCACAGTTTTCCCCTCAAAGTCCACTCCTCTGCCATGTTCCCCCCTTCAGTTAGTGGCCCCCTGATTCATCCTGTAACTTATGTCACAAACCTTGGTGTTATCGTTTGCTCCTCTCATTTTTTATTTTTTTCATCTTTATTCCAGCAAATCCCTTGGGTCTATGTATTAATCTGTTTCTGTGGCTTATAACTCAACACCTGAAACCAGGTAATTTGTAAAGAAATAGAATTTATTTCTTATAGTTTCAGAGGCTGGGAAGTCCAAAGTACAGGGAACACGTTTGGTGAGGGCTTTCTTCTTGTAGAGGGTGACTCTACAGTGACACAGTGTATCACATGGTAAATGTGGCTTGATCAAGACAGAGGGACTAACCTCCTCCCTCGCTCTGCTTTTAAAGCCATCAGAACCACACCCATCACTCTATAAATGGATCAATCCATTCACCACAGCATGGTCCTCACAATCTAATCATTTTTTTTAAGGCCCCATTTCTCAATTACCATAAAAGGATTTCCCACCCTTTCAGTACTGTCACAGTGGGAATTAAGTTTCAGTGAGTTTGGGGGACATTTAATCCACTGCAGTCTATCTGCAAAAGATTTTTTGAATCTAATATATTATCACCACCTCCTCCAAACTCCTCGGTCCTAGCCAACTTCATTGCTTTTAGATTACTGAAATAGCTTTCTAATTGGTTTTACTCTCCTTCTCTTTACCCACTACCCACATTCATCCACAGAATCTATTCTCATAGCAACTAAGATGATCCTTTAAATGTGTAAATCACATTTTACTTCCTGACTCAGAAATCTTCCGTGGCTTCCTTTGAATAAAATCCAAGACCTAACAATAACCTAGAATGCCTTATATGATCGGACATCTGTCAAACATTCTAATCTAACTTCTACCATTTTTCTTGCTCACTTGTTTATGCTGCTGCTTCTCAAGCACATGATGCTCGCTAATGTTCCAAAGCCTATGCATTTGTTGTTCTTTCTGCTGGAATGCTCGCCAGCCAAATATTCACAGTGCCTACTCTTTCACTTCTTTTAGAACACTGCCCAAACATCACTTTCCTGTCTAAAATAGCATCCGTTTATCATGCTCTATCCCCTTACCAGCTTGAATTGTCTTCATAGTATTTATTAATGTTTAATATTATATTATACTTTCTAATATGTTTGTTTGATGATTGTTTCTTTTCCCAACTAAACATAAGGTCCACAACAGCAAATATATTTTTGTTGTTGTTCACTGAATTCTCAGTGCCTAAAACAGAGTCTAGCAACAGAGTAGCTGCTAAACAAAGTCTTCATTGAATGAATAGATAAAGAAATTTACAGAATGCTTGATATGATGGCAGTGGAATTTAATGATATTCAATATACCAAAGAAAAAGTAAGTTCCTTTATTCGACAAGCCAATTTGAGGGTCTGTGTCTGATATTGTGCTGAGTGCTTGAAATATACAGATGTGTTAAGAAACAATTCCTGTTTTCAGAGTTCTCATAGACTGCAGAGTGTTAAACATGGAAACTTACATATCAATCACTTAAGAACCAGGGAAATAGTGTTCCCATTGGGGTTTCTTACACTGGCCTTTCAGTTTTGTTCCTTTATTCATACTGAAATTATGTATCTGCATAATAGATTAATCAACTCACAATCAACCAGGATGAAACTAAGCATCTTATTTTGCCCTCAAACTAAAGCAATGCCAATTAGGGCTGTAGATTCTGTGATTGCATTCAGAGTAGAGGCAGAGTTTCAAGAAGTGAGTCAGGTGGATTACTATCTGGATTGTTTTAAAAGTTTAGACAATCTTGAAACTTGGTTTATTTATAATTATTTTCTTTAGAAATGCACTTATCCACATCATCTCTTTGCTGTTGTAGTTAGTAGACATCAATGTCTTCATCTGAAATAGAGTGAAAATTCCATTGGTTAAACAAATGGCCAAATGAAAGCCTTCTGTGTAACATCTACATGAGGATAGTTTATACAACTTGCACACTTTTTAACATAATTATTAACATTTATTGTATTAAGTGGGCATTATAGGGGTGCTGATTTATGAACAAGGGGCAGAAAGATAGGACCTAGTGAGCCAAGAAGAGCCTGGGAATAAGAGGTAGTAGTTAAGAACTGTCCAGGCTCCCTAGGTTTGGATCCTGAGGTAAGGATTCTGGCAGTGGTTTAGCACAGGAAGTCATGGCAAGTCAGAGTGTAAAAATTCAGACAAATAGAATATACCAACATAGATGCAAAAAGGAGGCTCTGTTTATGAAACAAAGATAATGTGTCACGTGCAGCAAATCCTTCATGTGCGTTTTACTCAAATGTAAGAAAGTGTGTCCTCCAAGTGGCCGGTTAAATTTCTGAGAATGAATAGCAGCTAGTGAGTCACTTGAGGGATGAATGGCAAATTGCCCTGGCATGAGTGAGGATCTAGGAACAGAGGCAAAGGCAAAAATTAACAGTTTAACCTGAAATGTGGCTGAGTAGATTATAATCTATACATTGTGTTTACAAGCAGCACTATGCTTTCAAATTCTGTCGGCCTCTCAAACATCCCAGCAACAAACCCAAGTTCAAAACTATCTAGTGAGAGAAAACAGTGTGCTGAAGACCCAGCAACTAGGAGAAGAAAAGAGTTTTGATGTTCCCTTTTTTTTCTTATTTCTTTTGACTTACTAATAAACTATAAAGAAAATTGGTCTCATCTCTGTTTATTCGACAACTCCTGCGGACTAAGAATGTGGTTTTAAGCAAACTATTAATTTTAACACAATTATATTTCAATAAAGCATTCTCAATTTCCTATGGAGTATATTACAGTGTGTGGGGCGGGTTACTTGAAGTAAATATAGTTTTGTGCCACCACTTGTCACACTTCATAATAGATTAAATTATATGACAGGATGGAAACAGTGAGGAAGATCTTAAAAGTAATTTATCCACTGCATGTTTGAATTCCTTTTGCAATATCTTTATTCACATAATAGTCAATTCTTGTGCTTGAAAACGTTGGTATTGGGACTTACTTTCTTAAAAGGCAGTTCATTCTATTTTTTAGATAACTCTAAATTTTACAAAGTTCTTTCTTAAGCTGAGACAGAATTTTTTATTTTATTTTATTCATTTTTAATATTATTAATGTTCATGAGATACAAATTACCAGAAATTGCTTTTATATCCCGTGTCCCCACCCAATTGTTCCCAACCATTCTCCCCCTCCCCCTTTGCCCCTCACTCTGCTTTGCACCCCTAGGAATGTTCCCTCCCTCTGTAAGACCACTGCACTACTGTGATCTTTTTTTCCTTCCTTCCTTTCTTTCTTAGCTCCCACATATAAGTAAGCACATGTGGTATTTATCCCTCTGTGTTTTGCTTATTTCACTCAATGTAAGTTTCTCAAGTTTCATCCATGTTGTTGCAAATGGAAGTATTTCATTCTTTTTTATGGCAGAGTAGTATTCAATGGCATATATATACCACACTTTCCTTATCCAATCATCTATTGATGGACGTTTAGTTTGGTTCCATATCTTGGCTATTGTAAAAGGAGCTGCGATGAACATGGGAGTGCAGGTATCCCTTTGACATGATGATTTCCATTCCTCTGGGTATATACTCAGAAGAGGGATTGCTGGATCATATGGAAGATCTATCCATGGTTGTTTTAGAAACCTCCATACTGTTTTCCATAGTAGTTGTATTAATTTACAGTCCCACCAACAGTGTAGGAGTGTTCCCTTCTCTCCATGCCATTGCCAGCATTTGTTATTCAATGTCTTTTTGATTATAGCCAGTCTAACTGGGATGCGATGATATCTCAATGCAGTTTTACTTTGCATTTCCCTGATGATTAGTGATGTTGAGCATTTTTTCACATTCCTGTTGGCCATTTGTATGTCATCCTTTGAAAAATTTCTATTAAACTCCTTTGCCCATTTTTTAATTGGGTCATTTGTTTTTTTACTATGTAATTACTTGAGTTCTATGTATATTCTGGATATTAATCCCTTGTCAGATGCATAGTTAGCAAAAATTTTCTCCCACTCTGTAGTTTGTCATTTTGCTTGGTTGACTGTTTCCTTTGCTGTACAGAAACTTTTTAGTTTGATATAGTCCCATTTGTTTATTTTTTCTTTTCCTGCTTGTGCTTTCAGGCTCATGTTCATAAAGCCTGTGCCCTGACCTAACTGCAGAAGTGTTACACCTATATTTTTCCTTAGTAATTTTACAGCTTTTGGACTGATACTTAAGTCTTTAATCCATTTTGAGTTGATTTTAGTGTATGGTGAGAGATGGATATCTAGTTTCACTCTTCTGCATATGGATATCCAGTTTTTCCAGCACAACTTGTTGAAGAGGCAGTCTTTTCCTCAATGTAGATTTTTGTTGCCTTTGTCCAATATCAGATGGCTATAAGCCTGAGGGGTGATATCTGGACTCTCAATTCTACTCCACTGGTCTGAATGTCTATTTTTACACCAGTACCATGCTGTTTTGGTTAAAATAGCTTTGCAGTATAATTTGAAGTCAGGTAGTGTTATGACTCCAGCTTTAATTATTTTGCTCACGGTTGCTTTGGCTATTCAGGGTGTTTTCCTTTTCCATATGAAAGGTAAGATTGTTTTTTTCCATTTTTGTGAAGAATGTCATTGGTATTTTGATGGGGATTGCGTTGAATCTGTAGATCACTTTGGGTAGTACAGACATTTCCACAATGTTAATTCTTCCAATCCAAGAGCACAGAATATCTTTCCACCGTTTTGTGTCTTCTTTAATTTCTTTCAGAAGTGGTTTGTAGTTCTGAGCCAGAATTTATCTGGAGCTTTCACCTAAAGTTCTACCTCATCAGGTGAAAGATGTTAACAGAAGTGCTTACATCATCTTGGGTAATTTCTGTGACATTTTCTTCTCCTCTGCTTCTTCCTCCAATATTCTACTTTTCCTTTATTTTTGTTGTTATTTATATACATGACTTTTCAGTTAAAAAGAAAAAAATAAAATTCTAGACTATTTACAGCTAAGTGGTAATAATAGTTACATATCAAAAATTATAAATTATATCCTAAGGGTTACTCAGGAAAAAAAAGCCTTAGATAAATGTATTTTTAAATAACATAAGCTGAAAATAAATTAATTA
>NW_007727696.1:108542-109292 GCF_000696425.1 Galeopterus variegatus | reverse complement strand
GCCACCGGGCCGGCCCCCCAAGTGTTTTTTTAAAGAATAAAATGCAAATAAAATTTAAAAAGTTTTTGTAGATAAACCACACACACACAAAATAGGATGAGGAAAGAAACAAAACTAAAGACATATACATTTTAAAGTATTAGGTACTATGTATACATTCACATTAACAAACACTTGAAAAACAAGGTGAAATGGACATTTTCTTAGGAAAATATAAATGATCATGAAAAATAAGAATTAGTAGATATTATGATTGTGTGAACAATTAAAGAAGTTAAAAAGTTAATCAAATATTTAATCCCCAAATAAATAACAGGTGTTTATAAATTACACCTTACCATCAGATCAAGGGTGTTATGTTATTTAAATTACAAACACTTAGAAGAGCATAGGAAAATATGGGTAACTGGATAATATAGTCTATATGTATCACATAATCCTGGTATAATGTCTGAATAAGGATAGCACAGTTAAAGACCAATATCACTTACTATTACAGATGCCAAATTATTAAATAAAATACTGATTAGTTAATTAAATGCAGCAGTGTATTAAAAGAATTACATGTTATGATCAACCAAATAGAATATATATTTATAATACAAGATTGTTCAACATGTAATATATATTAAACTATGCATATGAGCAGAATAAAGAACACCAAAATTATCTGGTAAAAGTAAACACATAGTCATCATGAAAATTCTCCCTGATCACTCATCATAACTAAGGATACCTACCAAAATCCAA
>NW_007727696.1:95861-107808 GCF_000696425.1 Galeopterus variegatus | reverse complement strand
GCAGTGTATTAAAAGAATTACATGTTATGATCAACCAAATAGAATATATATTTATAATACAAGATTGTTCAACATGTAATATATATTAAACTATGCATATGAGCAGAATAAAGAACACCAAAATTATCTGGTAAAAGTAAACACATAGTCATCATGAAAATTCTCCCTGATCACTCATCATAACTAAGGATACCTACCAAAATCCAAAAGCAAACATATCACTTTAATATCATTCAAAGTTAAAGTAAAGTGAAAGACGAGGTACTTTATTGTTGAGTATTCTTTTCCTTTTTTAGAAATGAGAAAGAATGGATGTTTCTGAGCAAAGGAAGACTATGGAAGAGAAAAATGAATTGTAAAGTTTAAATATTTGAAAGGAAGAAGCCAAACTGTTATTATTTTAGATGATGTCTACCTAAAAATATAAATCTAAGGAATGAGGATATTTAGAAGAATATATTCATATAAGAAAGGAAATTGACAAGTGGTATTTCTATGTCTATTGAGATAATCATAGGGTTTTTGTCCTTGATTTCACTGATGTGGTGTATCACATTTATTGATTTGCATATGTTGAACCATCCTTGCATCCCTGAGATGAATCCCATTTGATCATGGTGCATAATCTCTTTGATATGCTGTTGTATTCTGTTTGCTAATATCTTGTTGAGCATTTTTGCTTCTATATTCATCAAGGATACTGGCCTGTAGCTTTCTTTTCTTGTTGTGTCTTTGGTTTTGGTATCAGTGTGGTGCTGCCCTCATAGAATACATTTGGGAGAATGGCCTCTGTTTCAATTTTCTCAAGTAGCTGGAGGATTGGTGTTAATTCTTCTTTAAAGTTTTGGTAGAATGCAGTAGTGACAAAATTCAGCACTCCTTCATGATAAAGACTCTCAACTAATTAGGTATAGAAGGAAAACACCTCAACACAATAAAAGCCATGTATGACAAACCCACCACCATCATCCTGAATGGTGAAAACCTGAAAGCTTTTCCTTTAAGAACAGGAACAAGACAAGGATGTCCACTCTCATCATTTGCCCATTCAACATAGTATTGGGAGTATTAGCCAGAGAAATCAGACAAGAGAAAGAAACAAAGGGCATTCAAATTAGAAAGGATGAGGTCAAATCATCACTGTTCACAGATGACATGATCCTATATATAGAAAAAACCCATAACCTCTACCAAAAAAATCTTAGAGATGATAAATGAATTCAGTAAAACTGCAGGAAACAAACTCAATATACAAAAACCAACAGCATTCTTATACACCAACAACAAACAAGCAGAAAAGGAAATCAAGAAAGCAAACCCATTTACAATAGCTACTAAAGGAATAAAATAACTAGGAATAAATTTAATCAGAGGTAAAAGATCTCTACATTGAGAACTACAAAATTCGGCTGAAAGAAATAAAACAGGACACCAAATATGGAAGAATTAACATTGTGAAAATGTCCATACTACCCATAGTGATCACAGATTCAATGCAATCCCTATCAAAATACCAATTACATTCTTCACAGAAATAGAAAAAAACGATCCTAACATTCATATGGAACAGAAAAAGACCCTGAAGAGCAAAAGTAATTCTGAGCAAAATAAATAAATAAATAAATAAACAAGCAAACAAATAAATAAATAAATAAAGCTGGAGGCATAACATTACCCAACTTCAAAGCATACTACAAAGCTGTGGTAACCAAAACAGCATGATACTAACATAAAAATAGACACATGGACCAATGGAACAGAATAGAGAACCTAGAAATCAATCCACATACTTACAGCCAAGTGATCTTTGACAAAGGCACCAAGAACATATATTGGGGAAAAGACAGCCTCTTCAGTAAATGATTCTGGGAAAACTGGATATCCATTTGTATAAGAATGAAACTAGACTCCTACCTTTTGCCATATACCAAAATCAACTCAAAA
This sequence comes from Galeopterus variegatus, assembly GCF_000696425.1. Taxonomy (NCBI): domain Eukaryota; kingdom Metazoa; phylum Chordata; class Mammalia; order Dermoptera; family Cynocephalidae; genus Galeopterus; species Galeopterus variegatus. The sequence continues at coordinate 105,864 of NW_007727696.1, read as the reverse complement.
TTGATTAAAGACTTAAGTATAAGACCTGAAACTATAAAATTCCTAGAAGAAAATAGAGGGGAAACACTTCAGGACATCGGACTGGGCAAAGATTGCATGCATAAGACCCCAAAAGCACCAGCAACAAAATAAAAAATTAACCCATGGAATTATATCAAACTAAAAAACTTTAGGACAGCAAATAAAGTTATCAGCAGAGTGAAAAGACAACCTACTGAATGGGAGAAAATATTCACAAAGCATACATCTGATGAGGGAATAATATCCAGAATATACAAGAAACTCAAACAATTTCATAGTAAAAAAAAAAATACACTTAAAAAATGGGCAAAGAAGCTAAAAAGACATTTTTGAAAAGAAGACATACAAATGCCAACAGGTACATGAAAAAATGCTCAACATCACCAGTCATAAGGGAAATGCACATGAAAACCACATTGAGGCATCATCTCACCCCAGCTAGACTGGCTTTTACCAATAAGACTGAGAATAACAAATGCTGGTGAGGATGTGTAGAAAAGCAAACTCTTCTACACTGTTGGTGGGACTGTGAATTAGTAAAACCATTATGGAAAACAGTATGGAGGTTTCTGAAACAACTACAGATAGAATTACCATACAATCCAGCAACCCCATTTCTGGGTAGATACCCAAAGGAATGGAAATCATCATGTCAAAGGGATACCTGCACTCCCATGTTCATTGCAGCTCTGTTTACAACAGCCAAGATATGGAACCAAACTAAATGTCCATCAATGGATGATTGGATAAGGAAACTGTTGTATATATATATATATATACACAATGAAATACTATTCAGCCACAAAAAAGAATGAAATTCTGCCATTTGCAGCAACATGGATGAGCTTGGAGAAAATTATGTTAAATGAAATGAGCCAGGCACAGAAAGAGCAATACTGCATGCCCTCATTCATATGTGGGAGCTAAGAATCAAGGAAACAAAGACCACAGCAAAACAATGAAATTTCAGAAGGAGAGAACAAATCTATATTTACTAGACGTGGGAAAGTGGGAGGTAGAGGGGTGATAGGGAGTAACTAAATGAGGGACACAAAAAGTAATTGCGAATTGTAATGATGAACATGCTAATAATATTGATTTGATCATCACGTACTGTACACAAATACTAAGTCAACTCTGTGCGCCATAAATATGTACAAATAAAAATAATAGAAAGAAAAAAAGAATTAGGAAATTGAGTAAGGGATGCTGATAAAAGTTGCAAGATACATGTATGTACCAACAATAACCTAATTAGGTAGTGTAATATAATAATAATATTAATAATAATAACAATAATAATAATAATAACAATAATAATAATAATAATAATAATAATAATAATAATAGTAATAGTAATAGTAATAACAAAAGTGCCAACCAACACAATAGCAAATACCATATTAATAATAATAACAATAATAATAATAATAATAATAATAATAATAGTAATAATAGTAATAGTAATAGTAATAACAAAAGTGCCAACCAACACAATAGCAAATACCATAAACTATCAAATAACAACCTATACCAGGTTATAGAGTAATGATTAAAATGATGGATTCTGTCATTAAATTAATTGTTACAAATTCAGACTTTAACCTTTAGTAGCTGTGAGTCTGATGGCAAGTTAATCTCTCTGTGCCATTTAGTTTTCTGTAAATGGGGATAAAAATATTACCTACATCATAGGCTTGTAGGGGGATAAAATGAATGACATCTAGCACAGAGTAATTGCTTGATAAATATTATTTCTATTATTGTTATTTGAAAAAACTAGATAACTGTACTTATCTGAATCATAAAGGAAGATACAAATAGATAATGGACTATCCCCTCCTGGATTGGAACATTCAATATTTTAAATATATAAATTGAGCAAAATCCCAACTAATCTTCAGAAGGTTTTTTAAATGAAAAATTTCAAAACATTTCAAAAGGGAAATGTGTAAGATTAAGCTAGAACAGTTTTGGAAGAAGTACAATCACAGGGTACTTGCCTCAAAAGACATTAATAGATACTTTAAAGCTGATATTCTTTCTGTACTTATATACAAATGAACTTATGAAACAGAACAAGAGATTTTTAAAGAGACAAATGGGAAGTTAGCATATTATAAAAATTTTGTTAAATTAGCAAAGGTAGAATAAAATACTGAAAACTAACACTGGGACATTTAGGCATTGATTTAGGAAAAATAGATTCTTTTTTCATAGAAAAATAATTTCAAGGTAAAATAAATAACTAAATGTAAAGCAGACAAACAATAAAACCATGTAAAAAGTAATGTTTTCATGAACTATGCACAGAGAAAGGCCCAACTTCATAAGACAAAACCCAAGAATAAAAAAATATTCATAGACATAAGTAAACACGTTAAAATGTCTTATAATATATGAATAACAGACACGCAAAAAGCATTTCTCCAACATGGATAACAGGCAAAGGTTAGTATTCATAATATATAAAGAACATTCATGAGTCAATAAAAAAAAAACAACAATCAAGATTTGCTAACTGGGAATTTATATAGACATGAATAATAGCCATGTCTAAGAAACATATGAGAAGTTGTTCAAGCTTAGTGGAAATCAAGGAAATTTAATTTAAAGGAACAAGTTCATATTTTTTTTTTACTATCATATTTATAAAGTTTATAAAGTAGTATGCTCATTGACAGTTTATGTGCTATTGGTAAGAGTAATGATGGTACTTCAAAAATTCATAGAAATATACAACTAAAATATAATACTAATTTTTCCATGAACTCTTTGAAGTACCATTATATTGAAACAACTTCTATGTCAGTTGGTATAGAACTATCTACTAAGTTTTAAATGCTTATATAGTTTTGGCTCAACAATTTTTGCAAAAATATTCCCCTGTGTACATAGACATAAATGCTTAAAGATAATCATTACAAAATTGGTTATAGTAGTTAAAAGTTGAGCACAATATAATAACAATTAAGTAAATTATGATTCTTTCATACTGTGGAAAACAGTGCAACTACTGAAAATGAAGAGATAGAGCTAATAGAGTTGCAACAAGTAGGAGTCCCAGGATAGTAGGCACATAATATTCAATTATTGTTGAATATGTATGCAGATGAATATAAATAACTGGAAAGGATATTAATTAATCTGACAAATATTTAGTGAACACCTATATGTGCTACTGATTGTTCTAGGTGCTGGATTTATGCCTATGACAAATCAGGCAGATCAGCACTTAAGTTTATTTACCTCTATGGTGTCAGACTGGGGTAGTGAAAAGCAACTTTCATTGTTGCTCTATATGTTGTTGTATCATTTAAAATTTTGGGGGGTAGTATGCATTCACATACTACTCTTATGAACTTAAAATAAATGATAGAAAAGAAGAGAAAAATTAAACCCACATATAGTCATTGTAAAAAATTTAGGATTCTATTGGCATGGAATTTAATTTAACTAACCTGTTATGTGTTTAGATACTTTTGCATTTATGTTTGCTGATTTATCTACCAGCAAGGGGCTTAATGAATGTTTATACACACTGAACTATATGGGATTAAATGTTTGCTTTCATATATATTATAAAGAGACACAATTTCAGATGCATTCAGAAATCACTACCCGAAAGGCTGCATGGATGTTAGTAATTTTCCAAGAAGTTCTCCATTTCCTTACCTAGGGCATAAATGGCAAACAAAAAATATTTGTGGATGATAGTTTAATTTGAAGAGTAAGAGAGAGCTCACACAAATAATTTGGAATAAATCATTTTAAGCAGATGCATATTCATTAAAAATGAGTAATTATACCTGTGTTTATACAACATTTATAGTTTATCTAGTTCTTTCAGAATGATGTGTTCTATTACAGTGTATGGTTAGTTTTATAGCCTATGTTCAGCAGAATATGTTGTGAGAGACAATGAGAGCATTACCCAGGATTTTTTTTGTCAATCATTATTAATTTGAATTAAGTAGTATAAATAGCTAGCAAGGAAGCGGAAAGCTCTTTTTTGTTCATACTGAGTTTGAGGTACTTGAGGAATGGTCAAGTAGAAATATGGAGAAGGCAGTCTGTAGTAGAATCTGGAACTCAGAAAAATGGCCAAGATGTGATGTATCAATTTTGGAGTCTTCAGCGCAAAATAGTAGTCTCAGCCTCTGCATGAACCAATATACCTAAGGAAGGGAGCCTGTCATGAACAGTTGATGCTAGACACTTGGGAGACATCAAAGGTTACAGAATGATCGAAAGAAGAGTATCCAGTAAAAGAGACAGAATTAGGCAATAAGGGTGTCATTGAAACAGGAAGGAGCATTCAAGATGGTGGCATGAAGTTTGCTTTGAAATAAGAAGTGAAATTATTAAAACGTTAACATCATCTTGGCTGTATTCATCTTTGAGACCCATTTCTTAGCCTGAGTCATTACTCAGGTATAAACAGATTCAAAACGCAACTGTGACAATCACACAACTAAGTCTCAACACTTGGTTTATTAGTTTTGCTTGGAAATATTTTATGAATCAGCAAACTACTTAGCCAATTTGATTGCAACTGAACATTATAGAGGTTTATCTGTTTATGCCGTCACTTGAGTGTCCTACTTTTCTGCAAATGCCTTTAAAGGAGATGTGACTTGTACCTATTATATCTTCTAGCCAAGTCTACTCATTGTATACACATGTCCTTTATTAATACAGATTTATGGTTTATTTCATTGAGGTCAAAATTGGTTTGGAAATTTGCTTCTTAAGAAGATTTTAAAAGATCCTGAACTTTAAATAAGTCGTTTACATTGATGAAACTGAGTCAATAAAGGCACTAATATTTCTTCTACAATATGCTGGCTTTTATAACTGTGAAGATGTAGAAATTCTTGTTCAGATAAGCTCCAGACTAGTTATATCAGGGTTTTTAAATTTTTTCAGTTTTTAAAAATAAGATTTTTTTCCCAGGGGGTGGGGTTATACTTTTTATGGGCTGCTTTATGTGGTTTCAACAGCAGAAATGATCAGATTAATCGAATGCCAAGCTTACTCTTTTCTTCATGCTACATAGATTCAGTTGGTATAAAAGGATTGTTTGGTTGCATTTATACAAGTTTAGCAATGTGTGCGTTAAAGCTGCATTTCCCCAGAATAAAGAGCTGATTTCTCAGACCCTAAAACACACCAGGAGTTAAATAGCACTTATCCAGTCAAATAAGAGGTATTTTTGAACATTACAAAAGGAAAGAATAGACAAATATTATGGTCCATTGATTATGATAAATACAAATGATCCAAAACCTTCAACCCAGGAATCAAGCATAAGCAATGCCCAGTTTTTCCTGAACTCCCTGGAGACGAAATCTTGGAAATAATTACAATGCTGGAGAAAATCTTAGCAAATAAGAGTCTAACTAGATTCCCTGTACAATCTCTTACAATGAAAAAAAAAAAAAAGAATTTGTTGAGCCTCACACATAGTGTAGGTTAGCGCTGGAAGTTCTGATTGCTTATCTGAACTCTCAAACCTTGGCTGCATGCCCACCTCCAGGGCAGACTCTGTCATCTTTTGCATGAAACAGAATGAGGTGATCTGAAACTAGGAGTCTATTTCTTCCCTCGATGCCTGTGTACAATTCCTATTAATTTTAATGAGAATTATGTTTGCACATTGAGGCAGGGTAAATCCCTTTGGGAGGAATCTTGCCTTTGGATGCATACTTGTAATTTCCATTAAAGGGACAAAACCCCAGGGGAACCATACATGGGAGCCTAAGGGCAAGATCTGACCCTCTGAATAAAAAAACACTGCACAAATCACCAGGTCATTTTAGGCTTATGGATGCCAAAAATATAAGAGGTAAGTGAGCATTTAGTTTAGCCTGTATTCAGACCATGTTGAGTTTCTCAGAATTACAAAACTCATGCTTTCCATAGAGAAGAAATAACTACCAAACAACAGAATCCATTCTTTCACTCAGAATATTGCTAAAGAACAGTACCAATGTAAGGTGAAGATTATCATATATTTAAAAAACAATAGATAATACAACTGAAATGAAAGAGACAATTAATGAAAGTTGTGTTAATGAATAAAGTGACCTACTTTACTATTCTTGCTTCCACAGGAGACACTGAGGATTACGGACAATTTAATTCTTTTTGTCAGTGAATCCTGCATGAAAACTTTTTAAGTGGCCCTGATATATAACGAATAATCTCAGGGCAGAGATCTGTTTGAAGGAGATATGATTGATGGTCTATCATTCCTAATTCATTGTTTATACTGGTAGCTAGCCTACTGGGAAAATGCCTCATTCATCAGGGTATTAGTGAATTCAACCAACGTATGGCACCTTCATTTTAACAAACTAAAGGAGAAAAGCTAAATGGGGGAAATTGACAACCATCTCTGATTCTATGATAATGCAATTAGGCTGCTCCTCTCCAGAGCTTTTGCTAATTCACAAAACAGCTTCAGTCGGCAGGTCATAAATATATGATCATTTTTCACACTTTGAAAAGTAATGATGCCTTGACATGAATCAATAAATCTTGGTGAAGTCTTTTATACTTTTATGTTCAACATGCAAGTCAGTTTTAAAACTCATGTGTATTAAATCTGACTTGCTATCCAGCCTGTGTTTACGCAATCTAATTTAACAAAGTCTCAAATAAACGTGTAAATGAAGTGTTTATAGTAAGCACAAGGAAAGTTTCCCTTTCATTGAGAAAGTGTGATATGGTGCATCAAACTATTTTAATTTGCACCCTGAAATACCCATATTTGCAAATGTGCCACACACAGAGAGCTGTTGCTCCTAAAATTTGGTAGTTTCTATATTGAGCTTTGCATGTTATGCTCTATAGCTGAATTTAAAAAAAAATTCTGCTGCACAAGACACAGTATGTAATGCATTATTTATCTAAAATGGGTCTGTTGCAAAACATCCAGAAAACATTAATAACTACCTCTCAGACCAAAAAAAAGGGTTTGCTCATCTTTCTAAAACAATTGCATAAAAATATGTGGCGAACATATATGCATGCATTAAGTAGCAAATATACACAGCAACACATTTTTCTAACAGTCACACTTCCATGTGCTCTGTAGGGAATAGGAAGATGGACAGGCTAATGAATACAGCAGGTAGCAAGCAGTTGAGGTTTGCTTAAGAATGAATTATCAAACAGCTATGAATTGCCAATTTAAAGAGGTTATACTATACAGTACAGAGCATTTTATTTTTTATTTCTGGAATGGTTGACAATTTTCCTGGAGAAAAACTGAAATGATACTAAATCATAAATGTACCTGCTGTGCTGTCATTCCCATTAAACTCCCGCTTTGTTTTGTTTATGCTCTGTTCATGGTTTCAGAAAAGGATGTGCTTTATAACAGGTGTGGACAAAGCAGCATTTTCACCGAAGACCTAGATGACAGTGTATTTTTAAATTAAAAATAAAGCAATTGGTGCTTGGCTCATGAGTCTTTCACAGTCATTTAGAATTACTGACGAAAATAAATATTGCATAGAAAATTGTTTTTGAAGTGTTCATGCATTGTGCTTAATCTCCATTATTTGATATTTATTATGATGAGTAACCAATATGATACACTACCTATAAATAGATTGTGTCTTCACAATACAACATCGAGGGGGTGATGGGACATCAATTCACTAATGGAAATTTCCATTTCATCTTGTGCTCTGTAAATCTAGCCTTAAGCATACATATTCCCTACGGGCACCGTGATACTGGGCAAAAGTAAGCAATAACTAACACATTACAAGTTCTTAGTAACTTTAATTCTTTAAAACCAGATTATCAAATCACAAGTCATCTCATAAAAGTTTCAGAAAGCCATTTAGTGAATGCCCTTCAAATGTTCACAAAGGAACACCAATTGGTACTTGACAACTAATATTATTGAGGGATTTATGTTCTTCAGATTCATGCACAACACATTTAACTCTTGCATTTCTTGTTATACAGGGTCCTGGTTTGATTTCCAGATAAAATATGCAGTTCCCTCCAAAATAACCTCAATTACTTCAAAACAGGCTGTGAAAAGCAATGGGAAACACCTTCTAAAATTGTTGAACTAAATCCTGTGTCTTGCCCTCTAATTCTGATCGTGAATCTGTTGGAGGCCTGGCATCCATTTTTCGTAGGTTCTTGCAAGGAAAATATTTGGATTAATGATATAATTTAGAGACAATTTAGTGACAGTAGGTCTAACCTCAGCTGAGTGACAACAGAATTGAAAAAGTAAACCAGTGGGAGAGACTAGACAGTGGCTGTTGGGGCAGCAGCAGGGAGGCTGCAGGGGTCACTCTGATTGGCATTGTCACTTTCCCCATTCATCAAGCCAGGCCAGACTTCCCGAATCATTTCCCAGATGGGGCAGCTCATCAGTTTAAACACCTGATATGAAGCCATCCGTCATCTGATAACATGATCGTTGGGCTGCAGCTGGCTGGGTGCTCTGCAGCCCGAGTGCACATGTGATGGACACAAGCCGGGGAGGCAGGCTTAGTCGGGTTGCCCTCCCTTGATAGGATTTGCAGTCCTCCACTGGACCATGGAACAGGTGGAGGCTGAGAGAGAATGAAAAAATTACCATGTGTTGCAGGGATTAGAGCCTTACGCTCTCACCACTCCACTTGAATACTAATCAAAACCAGACAACTAACCTTGAGTCAGACCAACTTCAGGCCTGGCCATACAATGGAGAATTGGAAGATATGCAGAAAAAGCTGGGAAACCTGGTTCCTGGTAGGAAGAACAACTTTTAATATTTGTAAACTGCCTGTATGTTTCTGAAACCAATAGCCTAGAGATAAGATTTTTTTCTCCCAAATTCACCTTTCTTTTTTTTTCTTTTAAAAAATAAACAAAGCATCTTGAGCATTTTTAAAAGAGAGAGAGAAAAAGAGTAATCTCTAGGGAATCATCACAAATCCTGTTATTTTACGCTCACCATGGAGAAAAACTAATTCAACAGAGAGAGTCAGACAAAGAGACAAATTATGAGCACTTAAACTGAAAGTGTTTATTGCCATGTGAAATATAATTATGCTGATTTAAAATGTTCGCTGCTCAGACAGTCTAGAGCTTATTGGAATAAGGGTTCACCTTTCACAGAAGAACGAGGCATGTATACGTATACACAGGAAATGGGGCTGTGCAAAAGGGTAGTCTCATTTCTCATCCTGGTAGACCGTTGTGTGAAACTGACATTTTATTTGTAAAAATTAAAATCCCTCAATTGGAGAGTCCATAACTGAGATAACAAGTTAACTAGCAAAGACTTAATCCTCTTATGTCCTTAGTGGAATAATATAGAGAAGTTTATTCTGCTTAGCGTATGACACTTCTTATTGTCACAATTCCTAGTGAGGGCCTATTCTAGCTTATTTGCTGTTCTCTGCCAACACTGAGCAAGCTTCCTCTCTCTCATTCTCTGTCTCAGATGAGTGATTTGGTGTCTCCTCCCCAAATGACTGTGTCTTCAGGAAACCTCCTCATGGCTGTGACTTCGCCGCTGTAAGAGGGTGGAGTCATTTCTGATGCAAATTCTAAATCTAGTTTCCATTTTCTCCCCTTTGCATTTTCTGTTAAGGGTACTACAAATATATCTAGCTCCTTGAGACACATATGGTAGCACCTGTCTGTTCCTACTTAGATGGGAACTTCAAATGATTTCTTATTCAAATAAAAACCAAAACAAAATGAAACAGCATTTCCAATCCCCTAAATTGGTGAACAGTTTGGCCTTCCATCCTATTCTTTACCCTATATTTATAGTTAAGTTTTATGACCAAATACTTAACAAAGAATATCACAAAGATGTTACTGAGAGAAAACAAGGGGAAAATAAGCAAATAAATATGAATTTAAGAAGATATATGTGGGGTAGAGAAAAAACATAGAGAGCAAAGCCTAGAAGTTGGAAGTTTGACCCCCCTATGTTCAGATCTGAGTATTA
>NW_007727696.1:93078-95809 GCF_000696425.1 Galeopterus variegatus | reverse complement strand
TTTTTTTTTTTTTTTTAAAGATGACCGGTAAGGGGATCTCAACCCTTGGCTTGGTGTTGTCAGCACCACGCTCAGCCAGTGAGCAAACCGGCCATCCCTATACAGGATCCGAACCCGTGGCCTTGGTGTTATCAGCACCGCACTCTACCGAGTGAGCCACGGGCCAGCCCTGGTGATAAGTTGCTTATATGGAACCCTTCCTTACCAGTAATTAATTTTGGCTGGAATTGACATATATTTTGGGTATGGATTTGCCTTTCCTGCTCTTAGGGCTTCAGCCAGTACAGATTGTCTTAGTCAGTGACACTGAATGTTACAAAACCAACCTCAGACCAATGGACCCACTTGGTAAGCAGGGAAGTGTAGGAGTGGTACAAGGCAATGGAATTTATCACATTCCCACACCTCCCAGAAGCTTCTGGCATGGTAGATCAATGATAAGTATTGCAGAGTAGTTTTCCTTCACGTGAATGTACATTACAATTTGTAATGTATCTGGCTTATTTCCAGTATTTTTGAAATAGATAATAAGCTTCTATGAACTCTCAAGTAGAAATCTTTGTGTGGACATATGTTTTTGTTTCTCTTGGGTAAATGCCTGGAAGTGTAGTTGTTGGGTTATATGGTAGATGAATATTTAACTTTATAAGAAACTGTCAAGCTATTTTCCAAAGTAGCTGTATCAGTTTGCATTTCTGAGAGCAATGTATGAAGTTTCCAGTTGCTTCACATCCTTGCTAGGATTTGTTATTATCAGGTAGGTCTCTGTTGCAACTGCATAATAGTTCAACTTCTCTGTATTCACCAAAAACACTCAGCTTGCAAATATCTGTTTCATAGTCTGTTTCCAGAAAAACTGACCTAGGACAATCGGTAACTGAAAGTGGTCCCAGGAAACAGACTGTAAAATGGAATATTAGAGTTGAGCCATCTATCAGCCAGTAGAAAACTCCATCACTGGTGGTAGATGGAATATTGATAATTCCTGGAATGATGTAGCAGTGAAAGAGTTAAAAGTTTACTACTGGTTACCTGGGCTTAGATACCAGTAGAAGAGAATGCACTGGCGAAGATAATATCTCAGTCATTGAAAGATTTAGAGGAAGTAGTAAGTATAGTCAACCCTCAGTATGGTTCCAGGACCCCTCAGGGATACCAAAATCCACAGATGCTCAAGTCCCTGATGTAAAATAGTGTAGTACTTGCATATAACCTACACACATCCTCCCATATAATTTAAATCATCTCTAGATTACTCATAATACGTAATATGATGTAAATGCTATGTACTCAGTTCCTATTCTGTATTGTTTAGGAAATAATGACAAGAAAAAAAATTTGTACATGTTCAGTACAGTGTTTTTTTTTCCCAAATATTTTCCATCTGTGGTTGGTTGAATCCATGGATGCAGAACCCATGGATAAAAAGGACTGACTACATATGAATTATAGAATTGGATGTCTTTTGCCATGAGCAAGAAGGAAGCACAGTACTTGGTAGGTCTCTTTGTGCTCTGGAGGAAGCATATTTCACATTTGAAAATATCGCTCTGATCCACTTACCAAATGGGGCCCAGAGCAGGACTGAGTTCTTCAGCAAGTCCAAGCAGCAGGGCAAACAATCTTGTTACTTGGGCCACATAGCCTTTAGGTCTAATGGCATTAAAGGTACTTGTGGTTGGAAAAAGACTCTGGAATTTAAGGCAAGCCCCAATAGGAGAATCACAAACTAGATTCCTGGGATTTCAGAGTCTGAAACCAATCTTCTGCAGAGAACTATGCTCTACTATAAAAATTGTCTCTGACATGCTACTGTATCCTTGTGGAGAGGAAGCATCTGATCACAGAGATTTGAATAATCATGTGACCAGAGCTGGCCCTCATAAGCTGTGTTCTGTTGGAACCAACACTTTAAAATGTTGGGAAGGCCTAATGCACTTCATCAGTAATGTGGAAGTGGGATCAGGCAAATAAGGGCCAGAAGTTCCAAGAAAGCTTCAAAAGCAAATGGCCCAGATCCCATGTCATCCACCATCCATAACTATATAGGGGACTTTTTATTCCCAGATAAGAAGGAAGAGAAAGGTCAAGCATGATTTATGGGTGAGTTGGCCTACTATGTGGGTTAATGTTGAAAATGAACTGCTCAGGAGTGGCCCTGAAAGAGAGTTGTAAGGGGCTATCTTCCCAATAGGAAGAGCTTTGGGTGGAGCATTCAGTCATCTATTTTATGTGGAAAGTGAAGAAGCTTAATGAAGGATTACATGGACACATGGTAATAAGTGGTAAATAGCTTGGCTATTTAGTCAGGGACCTGGGAAGAGAAAAATTGGAAGATTGAGGAGAAGAAGGTCTGGAGAAGAGGAATATGGTTGGACCCATGGAAATTGGCATGAGATGTTTATATCACAATTAATGTGAAACACAGATCATCCATTATCGAAGGGAGGCACCAAACAGTCAAGTAGACTGACTCAGTCATTTGATCCCAGCCAGCAGTTGTCATTGGCTACCTGAATGCTGAAACAATAGGCTTGTGAATGGAGTGACCACAGTGACAGGGATAGTCTATGCACGCGCCCTAAAGAATGGGACCCCACTCACTAAGTCTGATGTAGCTACTGCTACTGCCAGCAATAGAGATCAAGACTGAGCCTTTGAATAGCACTATCCTTTGAGGAGACCAACTTGCTACTTGGTGATAAGTTGCTTTTTTTTTTTTTTTTTTTTA
>NW_007727696.1:78155-92251 GCF_000696425.1 Galeopterus variegatus | reverse complement strand
GTGAATGTACATTACAATTTGTAATGTATCTGGCTTATTTCCAGTATTTTTGAAATAGATAATAAGCTTCTATGAACTCTCAAGTAGAAATCTTTGTGTGGACATATGTTTTTGTTTCTCTTGGGTAAATGCCTGGAAGTGTAGTTGTTGGGTTATATGGTAGATGAATATTTAACTTTATAAGAAACTGTCAAGCTATTTTCCAAAGTAGCTGTATCAGTTTGCATTTCTGAGAGCAATGTATGAAGTTTCCAGTTGCTTCACATCCTTGCTAGGATTTGTTATTATCAGGTATTTTTAAAAATATTAGTCATTCTAGTAGACATGTAGTAGTATTTCACTGTGTTTTTAACTAGCTCTTCTGTAATGAATAATCATGTTGAGCATCATTTTATGTTCATATTTGCCATCCACATCTCCTTTTAGATGAAATGTCTAGATTTTTTTATGATTTTATTTTATTTTTATTTTTTATTTTTTAGATTTTTTGATTATTAAAAAGTTTTGTCTACTTATTATTGAATTGTGAGAGTTCCTCATATATTCTGGACTTAAGTCTTTGATTGGATACCTGTTTTGTATTTTCTCCCAGTTTGTGGCTTATCTTTTCATTTTCTGAACATTGTATTTTGAAGACCAGAAGTTTTGAATTTCGATGAGGCCCAATTTATCAGTTTTTTTATGACATTCTTTTTGTGCAAACTAAGATGTTATTGCCTAAACCAAGGTCACAAAGATTTTTCTCTTATGTTTTCTTCCAGAAAGTTTTATAGTTTCTTCCAGAAGTTTTATAGTTTTAAGATATACATTTAGGTCTTTAATTCTTTGTTTTTTTTTTTTTTTCTTTAGCTTCTGTGATTCTTTTCAAGTTAGATGTTTTATATGGTCCTAGGTAAGGGTTGAGGTTCTTTTTCTGCATATGGGCATTCTAGTAGAATTTGTTGAAAATGATACTCTCTTTTTTATTGAATTAATTTGGCACCTTTGTCAAAAATAGACCATTTATATATAATGACCTAAGATAACTTCAAAAATTATAGATAGGCTTTGTTTTTCAGTACAGTTTTAGATTTACAGAATAACCAAGCAGATAGTACATAGAATTCCATGTACCTACCCCATTCCTGTATACAGTTTCCCCTATTATTAACATCTTGAAATAGGGTAGTATATTTGTTTCAGTAAATAAACCAAAAATGATACATGATTATTAACTATAGCCAATAGTTTACATTAAGATTCACTCTTTGTGTTGTACAGTTCTAGGTTCACTCAACTGTGTTATACAGTTCAAAATGATATGTGTCCATCATTGCAGTTTCATACAGAATAGGTTCATCACCCTAAAAACCTGTGTTCCAGCTATTCACCAACCTTTCCCTTACTTGGAACCTTTGGCAACCAGGGATTTTTTTTTACAATATTTATTGTTTTACCTGTTCCAAAATTTCATATAGTTGAAATCAAACAATATGTAGCCTTCTCAGATTGCTTTCTTTCACTTATCAATATACATTTAGGGTTACTACATGTTTACTTGTGGCTGGATGGCTCATTTCTTTTTATCACTGAACAATATTCCATTGTATGGACATACTACAATTTGTTTGTTCATTCACCTATTGAAGGACATCTTGTTTAATTCCAGATTTGAGGGATTATGAATAAAGCTGATATAAACAATCATGTGCACACTTTTAACTCAATTGGGGAATTATCCTAGGAGCATAATTGCTGTACTGTAAGATAAGACTATGTTTAGCTTTGTAAGAAACTGTCTTCCAAAGCAGCTGTACTATTTTGCATCCCACCAACAATGAATGAGAGTTCCTGTTGCTCCACATCCTTGTCAACATTTGGTATTGCCAGTTTTTTGAATTTTAGCCATTCTAATTAGTATGTAGGGCTGTTATAATTTGCAATTCCCTAATGACATATGGTTTAAAGCTTATTTACCAGCTCTCTATATTTTTGGGTGAGGTATCTGTCACATCTTTTACCCATTTTTAAAATTGAGATGTTTGTTTTTTTATTGTTGAAATAAGAAACAATTTTAAAAGTTATTTGTATATTTTGGGTAGAAGTTCTTTACTGGATATTTTTTTGCTAGTATTTTCTCCCAATTTGTGGCTTGTCTTTTCACTTAAGGAAATTTTAAACTAAGTTTTTGAGATAAAATTTTAAAATAACAACTAAGAAAAGAAACCAATAGCTTCTAAGTCAGTATAGAAAATAAAACACTATTTGAAAACGGTCTAATTACAAATATAGGAGAAAGTGAGAAAAAGAAGCAAGCACAAAATGGCAATTGGAAAGGGAAAAATAGAAAAGATAGAAACACAGCCACATATATCAATAACAAGTATAAACATATTACATCTTCCTATTAAAAGGCCTCTAGTATCAAACTAGATTAAAATGTGTTACTGGTGGCCCTGCTGGGAGTCAGGAGCCAGGGGAAGCTGGACACAGCTACAGCCAGGTAAAGAGCACACTAAAAACATCATTTCCACGCAGGTAGCCCACCACAATTGCTGCGGCTGCCTCAAAAGCGGCTAGTCACTATAGCAGTAGTCACAGCCACTGTGCAGATGGCAAGCCAGGCACTCAACTGCATTGACAAAAGGAGAATCACCAGCAGAGACCAAAAAAAGAAGAGGTCGTCTGTCTCTACAAAGCACAGAGTAATAAAAGAAGCATCTGCTATACGATAATAGTGGGAGACCTGACCACACCTGTCTCGGTCCTGGACAGATTATCTAGGCAACAAATCAACAGAGAAACAGTTAATCTATCAGAAGGAGAGAACAAATCTATGGTTACTGGGGGGGAAGAGAGAGAGAGGGAGAAATTGGATAGGGGGCATAAAGAATAGGTATGATTTGTAATCATGAATATGCTAATTAAACAAACAAACAAAAGAATAAAATGTGTTACTTAGAACAAAGAGTTGATAATCAAGAAATGGAAAAATAATAGAAGAGTCTGGAGGGCTGGCCCCGTGGTGCACTCAGGAGAGTGCCACGCTGGGAGCGCAGTAGCGCTCCCGCCGCAGGTTTGGATCCTATATAGGGATGGTCAGTTAGTCTGGCAACCCAATTTAGACAATACGAAAACTCCACATTTGCTGTTAGCAAAAAAAACTCCAATTGATGACTCACTTTTTACAAATCTGGGTCAAAACTTGCCAATGAGGAAACTGAATTTTATTGTCCTCTATAACCCTTCCTTGAGTTAAAAAAAAAAAAAAAAAAAAAAGACAAAGAAAGAAATTAAAAAAAAAAAAAAAGAAAAGTCTGGAAATAATAGTCCTAAGTAAATTATTTTAGCAATATTAATGTCAGACAAAATGAATTTAGGATTCACCCCTGGAATTCACCATCAGAAAAAATGTAGTAACACGCCATATTAACAGAATAAAGGAGAAGCAATATAATTATATCAATGGACACATAAGCATTTGACAAAATTCAGCATTTAGGTACAGTTGAATAAAGTTGCTACATATCAGTTAAAATCAATTAAGAGCTAAAAGCATCCCCAAATGGATATTTTTTAGAATGTAATGTTGAACAAAAATGTTATAAAACAACACCTATTACATGATGTCATTTGTGTAAAGTTTAAAAATTTGCCAAAACAATAACATTCTGTTTATAGATATATTATCTGTTATATTAAAAATGTGTATAAAAATATTCATAGGGAAGAAAAAGACTAAATTTGAAATAGTGATTACCTCTGGGGAGTGGAGAGTACTCAGAGGGTTTCAACTCTGTCTCTAATATTTATAGTTAAAATCAGAAGCCAAAGCAACAAGAAGTACTTACTGAGTTTCTACTTTTTGGAAGACATTTTTTAGGCACTGAGGATTTTGAGATGAGTGGGTCGTGATCTCTGCCTTCAAAATATTCTCATTTCAGGAGATGGAACACAATGGTATCTAATACAGACAATATAAGGCCCTTATTGGTTTTCATTCGAATTACCACAACAGCAATTCTACTAAATGCTCTATAAGTTGGTTATTATTACAACTCAAGAGAACTGGGTAATTTATATGGGCATTACCAGTAACAATTGCACATAGAACATCAACTTACTGTTTATACTAGGAGAGAAAAATGTCTTAAATCTATTTCTTAGTAAAAGATAGCATTTTGTATATCGTACTTTATGAGACCATCAGTCCATAAATAACACACTATAATATTCCCGCTCCTTCCTGGATTTTAATCCAGGCAAATGTCATTGGTATTTAATAGAATAGGTTGGAATAGTGAAATCAACCTGTAATTGGCCTGCTACTGTGAGAGAGAATTAAGTTGAGAAACATAGTAGAAGGCAAGAGCTAGGAACATAATCCAGGAAACAGAGATTGAGACAGTGCCAAAGGGCATCCATCCCTGAGAAAGACTCCCAATTCACAAGACTGGAGGAAAAAAAGAAGAAAAAAATCATTATAAAACTTTTCCTCATGCCACTTACAAGAAAATTTTTCTATTTATTTAGTGAAACACTGATTTTTTTTCTCATGGTTAATTGCCCTGGGTTAAATAAAATGTTTTTCAGAAATATTATGAAATACATTTAGATATTTTCCTATATGTTTGGAATGCTCTAAAAAGCCATTTATAGCCCTTAAAACAATGGGCTCCGTTTATACTTCCTGTTCTGTAAATGAACCAGAATCAATAAAACACTTTATAGTTCTGAATATATTTAATAAAATGGTTCTTTCTAAACAACATCTACCTATGCCTAATACTCAAATTTACTTTATGTCCGAACCATAGTGTAAATATGCAGACAGTAGAAGAATGAACCATTGTAGATTTCTGAACCATTTTCTTCTGTTTTCTCATACTTTAACATATATGAACGATGACATTATATGTAATTTTCTTTTGCAAGATAATTAAGAATTAAAGGGAATTAGAAAATATACTTTATTCAATTATCTAGGGAATTTTAATAATGGTATGTGTGAAAATGTATAAAATAACAAAAAATTTGAAGCCGAATATCTGTTACTTTTGGCAGTTCTCATGTATGCTTTTTAACCACAAAAAATGACTGAATTTTTTAACCTCAGAGAAATTTCAGAAAAATTGTGCATGGTGGGGTGTGTATGTATAATGCAGATTAAAGTATACCAAAAGCTAGCAATCCATAGAAAAATGTTCAGTAACCATTAGATATTTGAAAATGTCTAATTGAAATCCTTGTCTTTTTTTCTCTTTAAGATAGAGTGGCATAGGTTTATAGGACTCTGTTTAAATAAACGAGTTTTAATTGCCTTTAAAATGAAAATTAACAAATGAACATTTTCTATGTATTTGGAATGCCTTAAAAATCTATATATGGATTCTCACTGATGATTACAGAATTTGGGACTGTTTAACTTGAAAATTAGAATGATGAAGGGTTATTATGAGAATATTCCCTACCTCTACAGGGGACAAAGCAAGAAGAAATGAGGCAAAATTGTTTTGAAAGAGGCTGAGTCAACACTGCTAACTTCAAGATCATTTTGACTGAGTTGACCAGTTAACATGATTCTACTTAAACGACTGATAGAATCAATTCTGCAAACAATCCATCAATGAGTTATTTTGGCCAAGAATGCAAATGCAAAGTCTTTGATTAGATGGAAGTACTCTTTTAATTAAACATTAGGGCATGAATTCAAGTGAGATTATAGACTCTAACCCTAAAGGTCTTTCAAATTAGAGTAGACAGCTATATAGAATGAATAGTTTAATCAGTCAATGAATATTTATTTAGTACCTACTTTGTTCCTAACATTGAACTACTCAAAGCAAGGTACTGTACAATAGAAATCAATTGAAATAACTTACAGTGTGTTATGGGTTGAAATGTGCCCCCACAAAAGATATGTTGAGGTCCTAATCCCTATTACCTGTGAATGTGACTTTATTTGGAAAAAGGGTTTTTGCATGATGTAATCAGGCTAAGTTGAGGTCATTAGGGTAGGCTCTAATCCAGTATGACTGGGGCCCTCATGAGAAGAGAAAAGAAAGACAGAGAGGGAAGATGGCCATGTGAAGACAGCAGGAGAATGCCAAGTAAAGATGGAGACAGAGTTTGGAGTGATGTATCCACAAGCCACAGAACACCAAGGATTGCTGGCAGCTGCCAAAAGCTAAGAGAGGGGCAAAGAACAGATTTGCCCTCAGAACTCTCAGAAGGAAAAAAGCCCTGCTGACACCTTCAAAGTTCTAGCCTCCAGAACTTTGACACGACACATTTCTGTTGTTTTAAGCCACTCAGGACCTTGTTAAGGCAACCCTAGGAGAGTAATATAGCCTTTAAATAATTTTTTGTCTCAATTACATTAAAATACAGTATGATCTTTTGCAAGTCAGGGACCTTCTTTTTTAAAACTGATTTTTTAAAAAGCAGCTTTATAGAGATATATTCACATACCACACAAGCTACTCATTTAATGTGTATAGTTAAGTAGATTTCATATATTCATAGAATTATGCAGCTATCACCACAATCCAATTTTAGAATATTTTAGAACATCAACACCCAGGTTATTCCTCATTCCCCTCTCCTTCAGCCCTGTCAACCACTGATCTATCTCCTGTCTCTGTGGATTTACCTATTCTGGAAATTTCATACACATGAAACCATGTAATATGTGGTCTTTTGTAACTGGCTTCTTTCAGTTAGCAAAATGTTTTCAAGATTTATTCATGTGGTAGTATGTATTTGTACTTCATTTTTTTACTTCCAAATAGTATACCATTGTATGAGTATGCCATGTATTGTTTATTCATTCACCAATTAATGGACACTTCAGTTGTTTCTACTTTTTGGCTATTGTGAATAACGCCCCTCTGAACAGTTGAGTTTTCATTTCTCTTGGGTATATACCTAAGGGTGAAGCTGCTGGGTTGTATGATAACTTTATGTTTAACATATTGAGGAAGTGCCAAACTGTTTTCCAAGTTAGCTGCACAATTTCACATTCTCACCAGCAAAGCATAAGGGTACCAATGTCTCTACATCTTCGCCAATACTTGTTATCGTCTGTTACTTTATTATAACTATTCTAATGGAGTGTGGTTTTGATTTCCCTGATGACTAATGTTGAGCATCTTTTAATGTGCTTGTTGGGCCATTTGTATGTCTTTTTTTGAGAAATGTCTATTTAAGTCTTTTGCTGATATTGAAACTGGGTTGCTTTTTTATTGTTGAGTTATAGGAATTTTTTATGTGTTCTGGATAGAAGTCCCAAGTCAGATATATGATTTGCAAATATTTCCTCCAATTTGGTAGGATTTTTCATCTCTTCCATGGTATCCTTTGACACACAGAAGTTTTAAATTTGGTGAGTCCAACTCATATAGATTTTTCTTTTGTTAGTTGTGCTTTTGGTATTATATTTAAGAAACCATTCCCTAATCCAAGGTCACATTCTACATGCCTATTTACTTCTATGAATTGTACAATTTCAGCTATTATGCTTAATTCTATGATCCATTTTGAGTTTATTTTTATATACGGTTGGAGGTGGTGGTCCAGCTTCATTTTTTTGCATGTGGATACCCAATTGTTCTAGCACCATTTGAAAGAGAATATTCTTTTCCCCAATTGGATTGTTCTGGCACCCTTGTCAAAAAACATTTGATCATAAATGTAAGAGTTTATTGATAGATTTTCAATTTCATTCTATTGATCTGTATGTCTAATCTTATGCAGTAGTCACAGTCTTGTGGGGAGCTGAACAGGGTGCACATGGCCTTAGCAAGAAGGTTGAATCAGATCCTGAGGGCAACCACAGTTACGGCTGTTAACCGATTGCACTCTTTATAGCAGGCACTCCCTAACTGTCATAGTGTATTTTACAGATAAGCAAAGTGGGAATTAGAAAAATAAAATGCTACCTGAATGCCACATATAAATCTTAGCTTTGACTCCAGGTCTATCTGAGTTTACAGCCTATCTTCTGAGTTGTTATGATATTTCACCTCTCTTTAACTTCTCAATATCTATTCATTGATCAAATAGATGGTTCTTTTTGAATAGCGCCATTATTTTCCCGCTTGTCCCATCCACTAACCTGGAGTCACCTCCAATCTCCCCCTTTCCTTTTTCCCTTACTTTTAATAGATGACATATTCCTGCCAATTCTTCTTTACATTTTTACAATTCATTTGTCGTCTTATCTCCAGTGCTGCATTCTTTATTGGAACATCTTTCACTTAAACCATTTCAATGGTTTTATAACTAGTCTCCCTGCCCTAAACTACCTCCCCGTTTCCTCCAGTTCTCTACAGGATAAACTTACAAAATTACTCCTTAGCATGGAATCCAAAATTCTGCACTACCATTGTACTTCTCCATTTAGAACTATGTAGTCCCCTGAAGAAGACCACATCTTTGTGCATACTAATACATTTATTAGCAATGTTCTCTCTTCTTTCCACCTAATAAATAGCTGCTCACCTTCTAATCCTTGCTTCACATTTCATGTTCTCTAAGAATTATCTGTAATTTATTGCATATACCAATGCTCACATTAACCACTTAATCTGACTATAAATATTTCATTTCATATTGCAGTGTTAGTCATTACCAAGGAATATTTTCTATTTTCATTATAAATGAATGTTTTCATGTACGTTGCTGGGTTAAATTAATATTTTCTTGTATGTTTGAAGATTTTAACAGAGAGTTTGGTTAACTAGCAAAGCAGCCACTCAGATGGTTAATAACTGCTTGGAGATATAGCATACTGTTGTGTTGAAGCTAGTGATGAGGTCAGGGTCTGGATTCATCAGGGTTCTCCAGACAGACAGAACCAGTAAGATATGTTACATGAGAGGGGGTTTATTAGGAGAATCAGCTCATGAGATCGTGAAGAAAAGTCTCATGATAGGATGTCTGCAAACTGGATGCCTGTAGTGTGGTTCAGTCCAAGTCCAAAAGCCTCAAAACCAGGGACGCCAATGGTGTCCTTCGTGTAAGACTGGAACCCAAAAGCTGGAGAGTCTCAAGCTCTGATGTCCACGGACGGGAGAGAAGAGCATATCCCAATTCCAGCAGTTGGGGGAATTTGCCTTTTTTCTCCAGTTTCTGTTCTCTCTGGGCCCCCAGTGGACTGGATGGTTCCCACCCACTTTGAAGGTGTGTCATTCCTGAAAGAAAGTGAGCTGAGATGCCAGGTACCATCCAAGCTTTATTAAAGAAAGAAAATCTGCTGGGCTGTGCTCAGAGTGACACAGGGCATGGGGCTGCCCTGAAAATGGGGGACAGCACGAGGTGTGGGGGTGGTAGAGCTTATATAGTGCACCAAGAGCTGGCTGATACCTTCAGGGAAGGGCATTATGCTAATGTGGATGGGGGTGGAGAACTGCGTCCTTGCAGAAGCAAAAGGGGTTTCTGTTCAAGTCAGGAGGCTTCTCGTAAAGGGAAGGGGAGGGGAGGGGAGGAGGTGGGCAGTGCCTTTTTGTACTCAGACTTGTCTAAAGTGGCACTGGTTATGTTGCAGACCTGTTAATTCCCACTCAGTTCACTCAGGCTTTAATACCAATCTCTCCTGGAAAGACCCTCACAGGCCCACCTAAAAAGATAGCTTTACTGGGTTTGTTAGCATTCCTTAATCTAATGAAGTTGATATTTCAAATTAACTTTCACAGTATCCCTTTAGATATTTGTATAAAATAATAGCTAAGTCCATAAGGTTTCTATGATAATTTATTTCAAAATTAGAGTGGATTCATAATAATGATATCTCACATTCTTGCCTTACAATATAACTTCTTAAGTGAGAAAAGGGTGTTGTAATGGCTATTTAATTGGGAATTATGATCATGAAAATGTGGTACTCATGTGTATGTGTTGTGGTAGGAAGAAAATGGTGAGCAGTGTTTTGTCCCACAGTTCACATTATTGGAAAGCATACCAACGATCATGTTAATACACCCTCACAAGCACAGAGGAAAGAGGAATCTCCTGTGATTTCTCCTTCTGACATTTTCCTGTTTGATTAGGTTTATGTCTGGGTGGGGTAACCCTGGCCAGAAATCAGTGCAGCAGCTGTGAGACTAATATTCAATGCCAATTCCGTGAAGTCACTGACTCTGACCTGGCTCACCCGGATTAGATTTCCTTGGAGGGCTGTGTGCTTGAGCTATGCAAAAGTATAGTGGTCCCCTCACAGAACCTCTCTCCTTAATCCTTAATCACTTCCTCTACATGCATATGCTTCAAAGAACTTGGGTCAGTTGGGCAAAACAGGAAGTAGCACAAGGGTCTCTGCCATTAAAATTGCAACAGATTCATTTTTTTTGTAGGTGGCCTGAATTTTCAATACTCTTTTGCCTATGCAAGGTCTAGCTTCACAAGTTTTCCTCAGAGCCCTTTTAAACAGGTAAATTTCTGAAACTCCCCTTCCACTCCCTATCACTCTGCAGGAAAAACAACCTCTCCTCCTCCTCCGTACACACTTTGGAGGCGTCTTGGCTGTGCATTGTCTGAATGCCATTTCATCAACATGACTCTGGGTGATAGGGTACCACTGTCTTATTACAGTGTTCAAGGCAGAAGTACTGGCAAGAGGCGTGGACATGGAGAAGTACAGTCCCAAATAGCTTTTACTCTTCCCTATTGATGGTGTTTTATTTGAACACTTTG
Organism: Galeopterus variegatus; assembly: GCF_000696425.1. NCBI lineage: Eukaryota > Metazoa > Chordata > Mammalia > Dermoptera > Cynocephalidae > Galeopterus > Galeopterus variegatus. The sequence goes on along the minus strand of NW_007727696.1, from coordinate 81,580 downwards.
TAAGACCCAGAAGATACTTTATTTCTTGAGAACATTAAGAGTAACTCCTCAGCTCCAGGGAGGAAACCATGCTCCCAAACCAGCATGAGCAGGATCCTCAATACTAAACTGATTAAATTATAAATTATGTAATCTTAGGGGTTTGTGAGAGGTAACAAGGGAAACAATTCATTTCCAACATCATGAAATAAAGAGTAAACTTATTTCATTTTTATCTTCAAATACCAGTGAAAATGGAAGGGATGGTGATTTCCATCCTAACATTGGTCATAAGTGGGTTTGAAGTATTACAAAGTTTCTCATGATGTCTTTAAAAGTATGTGTTAGCTTCCTAAGACTGTCGTAACAAATTACCACAAACTTGGGTGGCTTAAAACAACAGTAGCTTGTTCTTTCATAGGAGGGCAAAAGTCTGAAATCAAACCGTTAGCCGGACAATGTTATCTCTCCTGGCTTCTGGTGGCTGCTGGATAACTTCAAACTCTGCCTCCATAACACATGGCCTCCTTCCCTCCATGTGTTTGTGTCTTCACATGATGCTCTCTTCCCTCTGTGTGTGTCTCTGTGCCTCCTCTTCTTATAAGCACATCAATCATATCAGATTAACAGGTACCAGGGGTTTGAATTTCAACATATCTTTTTGTGAGACACAATTTAACTCACATTATAGTGGTATGAGTTGAATTATCTCCAAAATTTGCAGGATGGGTTATTATCAAAAAAGGATCCCTGCAATGGTATTAATTTCTGATGATCATTTTGGATTTAGGTACATATGTTATGATCAAAAGAAAGTGCCCAATACTAAGACAAATGCAGACAATTATAAATTCAAATTACTGTTGTCTCCTTTGAAATAGCTGTACAGGAAACCAAATTCTTGTTCTATTAGTGCTCCCCTTGCTCAATGTATTTTTGGGAACTTCTTTTCATAAAGTGATTCAAGAGACAGGGTGAATTATCTTCAAACCCTGGCCCATGTTCATTCTCTGAAGTGATATTGTGCTGGAGTGGAGAAAGCAGCTAGACTTGTTTTGCAAAAAACCGGGATTTAATTTACTGGCTGAGTGAAAACGATCAGCTCTGGCTATTACCTCCAAGTAGAGGAAAACTGGAGAAACTTCTCATGCTGATATGGATTGAATTGTGTCCCTCAAAGGTTCATGTATTAATCCCCTTAGTGTTGAGTGTGGGGAATCCTATTATGACAATTGAAATGTGGGGCCTTTTAGAGATGATTAGATTCTGAGGACTGTGCTCTTGTGAATGGATTGATCCATTGATTCATAATGGATATGGTTTTGATGGCTTTAAAAGGAGAGCAAGTGAGAAGCTTATTTGACTTTTGCTCAGCCATTTGCCATGTGACACCCTGCATTGCTGGAAAGAGTCACCACCCACCAACAAGGCCCTCACCAGATGTATTCCCTGGACTTTGAATTTCCCAGCTTCTGAAAATGTAAGGAATAAGTTTTATTAATCAGTTCCCAGTATGTTTTTATAAGCAACAGAAATGAACAAATACACATGCCAAAGAGTCATGCTCTGTGGTTTTAATCATAAAGTTTTTCTGTTAAAATGCAGGAGCCTGGCTACCTCAGTCTTGTTCTCCTGGTCTCTTGTTCACTGATCTGTGGTGGCCAAGGCACACATGACCATTCAAGATGGGTGACTCAGGACTGACCTGATTCCCTCAGAAGTGCTGCCTGGCAAGGTTTCCCTTGGTCCAGGGGCAGAAGAAAATCTCTCGTGGCTTCATTTGCCACCACAGCATGCATTCTTCAGTAAGTGATCTCTTTACATAGATACACAACCATTACCTCCAGAGTTTCCAGGCCAGGTATACTCTGACATACCCCATCCAGAAAACTCTTCTTTCTGATCTTTGGATGTCTGCTGGAGAGCAGAGGAAACTCCCATCCATCTCCCCTCCCTGCCCCCGCCGTCCTGTAGCCCACCTCCCTTGCCATTTGGGGGTGGTGCAGGGATGTGGGTCTGGTGGCAGACTGCTCAGTCTTAAATACCATCTTTCCCCTATACTATTAGCAGGAGGTTGAGCAATTTAGCCACTCTGTGCCTCAATATACTCAGCTGTATAATGGGGTAATAATGGAACCTACTTCATAGGATTGGTATGAGGCATATATGAGATAATACTCAGAGTAATTCCTGACTCTGCTAAATAAATGCTTCCAATTCATAATAGTAATAGCAATAATCACAGCTTGACTTCCACTCTCTCCTATTTTTCTCCCCCTGCCCACAGAGCTCCTTTTTTGGTCTTTTTTCTCCTATGCTTGGCCCTGAACTAAAGATTGGAGAACAGCAGCACTCTGTTCTGGGTATCCTAGTCCAATCATTATTACCTTTGCCTGATTTACTGTTATCCCCTGTGATAAATTTTCCACGGAGGAGAGTGATCTTCTGAAACAAATCACATCATACTATACATCTGCTTAAAATCCTTCAATGACTTCTCAAGACATTTAAATTCTGTACTTCTTACCTCTGTTTATAAATCCTGTGACCAGCTTCTTCAGTCTCTGACTTTACATTACTCTTGTCACCCCTGTGTTTCATGCTCACTCCCGTCTGAGGGCACTTGTTACAACTCTCCTGTCTGCCTACAGTGCTCACTCCCATGCCACTTCCTGTCACCTCATCCAGAAGACCTTTCATGGCCAGCTAATTCAAAATTCACACCTGTCACCTCAGCTTACTGAAATTCTCTTTATTGCACACATCACACTCCATGCTTCCCTTTGATTTATCTATTTTCATTATTTAGCTCCCTTCACTTAAATGCAAGCTCCATTAGAATAGTAATTTTTCCTGTCCTGTTCATTACACTATTCCTTTCACCTGGAACAATTTCCTTCTGAAGAAAACTCCATATTTTTATAGGGATGATTATATCTCCTTACCTTACACTTTTGTGTGGATTAAATATAAAACAACAAACAAACAAACAAACAAACAAAATGAAGTCATTTAGAACAGGGATTGCTTTTTTGTTAATAAACAGCCCTGTAGGTAGAGAACACTGGTGGTGGAGGGTAAGGGGATAGTGTGCTGACGTATTTAAGAACATACACCAAAATGTTCCATACTCAAGAAAGTTTTCTAACGTCCCATTATTTCATCTTTTTAAAACATACACATTTTGAATGAAAAGACAAGCCACACACTGAGAGAAAATATTTGAAGAATACACATCTGATAAAGGATTGTTATTCAAAATATGCAAAGATTGATCCCTAGGTATAGTATTTTTTTGGCGACAATTGTAAATGAGCTTACTTCCTTTATTTCTCTTTCTGTTAATTCATTACTTGAGTATATAAATGCTACTGATTTGGGGGTATTTATTTTGTATCCTGCAACATTACTGAAGTTATTACCCAGCTCTAGGAGTTTTTTGATAG
>NW_007727696.1:75715-77417 GCF_000696425.1 Galeopterus variegatus | reverse complement strand
ATTTCTTTCTCTTGCCTGATTGCTCTAGCTAGCACCTCCAGTACTATGTTGAATAGAAGTGGTGAGAATGGACATCCTTCTCTTGTTCTTGTCCTTGAGGGGAAGGCCTTCTATTTTTCCCCATTCAGAATAATACTGGCAGTGGGCTTATTATAAATGGCTTTTATTATGTTGAGATATTTTCCTTCTATACCTAATTTGTTGAGAGTCTTTATCGTTAAGGAATGTTGAATTTTGCCAAATGCTTTTTCAGCATCTATTGAGATAATCAGATGGTCTTTGTCCTTGAGCTTGTTGATGTGATGTATCACATTTATTGACTTTCTTATGTTGAACCATCCTGCATCCCTGGAATGAATCCCACTCAATCATAGTGTATAATTTTTTGCAGCTCTGTTTACAATAGCCAAGATATGGAACCAACCTAAATGTCCATCACCAGATGGTTGGATATGGAAACTGTGGTATATATACAGAATACTACTCTGCCATAAAAAAAGAATGAAATACTCCCATTTGCAACAACATGGGTGAAAGTTGAGAAACTTATGTTGAGTGAAACAAGCAAAGCACAGAGGGAGCTGAGAGAAAAAGGAAGGCAGGAAAGAAAGACCACAGTGGTGTGGTGGTCTTACAGAGGGAGGGAACATTCCTAGGGCTACAAACTGGAGGGGAAGGGAGAGGAAGAGGGGGTTAAGGGATAATTGGGAGGGGACAATGGGTACAAAAGTAATTTCTGGTAATGGGTATGCCCCCAGTATGAATCTGGCCCTCACATTATGGGCAGGAGGGGNATACATATAAAACTTGCACATGGCTGTTTACAGCAGCTTTATTCATAATTGCCAAAACTTGGAAACAACCAGTATGTATTTCAGTAGGTGAATGAATAAATAAATTGTGGTGCATTCAGATAATGGAATATTATTCAGCACTACAAAGAAATGAGCTATTAAGCCATGAAAAGATATGGAGGACACTTAAATGCATATTACTAAGTGAAAGAAGCCAGTCTGAAAAGGCTACCTATTGTATGATTTTAACCACATGACAGCCAATAAAAGGCAAAACAGTGAAGACAGTAAAAAGATCAGCAGTTGATTAGAGCACAGAGAGTATTTTGTGTAGTAAAAAATGCTCTTTATGATACCTTACTTCAGACAGATGTCATCATAGTTTTGTCCAAATCCACAGAATGTGCAAAACCAAACGTGAGCCCTAATGCAAACTATAGACTTTGGATGATAATGTTATGTCAATGTAGGGTCATCAATTATAACTATATACAACTCTGGTGGGGGATGTTAATAATGCAGAAAGCTATGCATGTGTGGACGCAGCGGGTATATNCATATGAAAAGATAGTCTGCATCATATGTCACTAGGGAAATGCAAATTAAAACAACAGTGAGATGCTACTGCACACCTATGAGAATGGCCGAAATCCAGAACACTGACAACAACAAATGCTGATCAGGATGCAGAGCAACAGGAACTCTCATTCACTGCTGGTGGGAATGCAAAGTGGTACAGACACTTTGGAAAACAGTTTGGCAGTTTCTTACAAAACTAAACATAGTCTTACTATACAATTCAGCAATTATGCTCTTTGGAATTTACTCAAAGAAGCTGAAAACTTATATACATATAAAACTTGCACATGGCTGTTTACAGCAGCTTTATTCATAATTGCCAAAACTTG
>NW_007727696.1:71170-74693 GCF_000696425.1 Galeopterus variegatus | reverse complement strand
TTGTGTAGTAAAAAATGCTCTTTATGATACCTTACTTCAGACAGATGTCATCATAGTTTTGTCCAAATCCACAGAATGTGCAAAACCAAACGTGAGCCCTAATGCAAACTATAGACTTTGGATGATAATGTTATGTCAATGTAGGGTCATCAATTATAACTATATACAACTCTGGTGGGGGATGTTAATAATGCAGAAAGCTATGCATGTGTGGACGCAGCGGGTATATGGAACTTCTTTGTGCTTTTCTCTCAATTTTGCTGTGAATCTAAAACCACTCTAAAAATTAAAGTCTTTAAAAAATAGTAATATCTTTAAAACTGTATATTTTGCATTCTATTCCGTAATTCCTAATTTTTGTTTTAAAATATAATTTCTTCAAAAATTTTTAAGTACAAATGGCTTTCTAGAATGATGAACTATGCTGGTAATAGCACAGAGTAAATGTTCAATTAATAATTAATTTTCTTTTATTGTCTTCCATTCCTGAAAGATGTGATTCTGAGAAACAAACACCATTCAGTACATATCCATATGTATTTGGATAGGAAAATTCTGGGATGCACTAGCACCATCAGTAACTTCTGGCAAGGGGATGAGATGAGAGCAGAAAGAGGTACTTCAAATTTTTGTTGGGGACTTCCAATCAAGATGGCAGAATAGATGGTCCCCATGTCGCCCTCTCCCACAGTCAACCAATTTACAGCTATTACAAAGCAACAACAGCCAAGCTGGGGCCTCTAGAGCTCAGAAGAAGAGGAGGAGAGACCTTCAGAATTCATGAAGATGGGAGAAGCTGCAATGAGAGAAAGAAAGGACCGCTCTGACCATTTTGAGCTCTGACCACTTCAAAGCTGGCCCTGGTAAGCCCACAGAGCAAGAGGTGGCAAAAGCTGCTGCTGTGTCTTTCATATGAAGTTGCTTGGAGGCTACAGGGCAGAAGAGGGCCTTGGTGGCCCCTGGGCCAGCATGACCACTAACAGGGTTCCTATGGACCCACATAGGAGTGAGGGACCCCAGACAATTGAAAAAAAAGGAGCCAATTGAAGGCTGGTGAGTCATTGCAAGGAAGGAGCCACTTGAAGGCTGGTGAGTCATTGCAAGGGACTGGCACATGGCCCGTTTCATGGGAAGTGTTTGGAGTGTGGGGGGTTGGGGGAGATGGGCCCACCAGGGGAACACTGGGGCGCAGCATGGACAGCTGATCTGCTCTCCAATCAGCACAGGCCCATTCAGTGGAGACTGGTCAGGAATATAGAACTGCAGGGGGTATAGTTTGTTGAAAAGACTCAGGCCCAGACCAGAGTTTCCACACAAACCAGGTGTGGCAGACCCCACAAGACCCAGAAGTGCTTACAAGGTCAGCAATTAAAACCTAAGCTTCACAAAAAGCCTTCCCCTGGGAGGCAGCAGCAAAGCAGCAATTTAGCTCAACCACAGAGCTCAAGTACTTGTCCTCACAGGAAGTTCCCTTATTTTAGAAGTAACCAAGGACAACAAATTAGTTCCAGTGTAGAGTTTAAGTGGTGGTGATAATGAATAATCCAACACAGAACTGAAAGAAAAAAAAAAAAAAACACAGATCAGAGACAAAGTTTTGATATTAACCAGTACAGGTCTAACACCACCAAAGAACACCTACAAAACCTAGAAGGACTGGAAGCACCCTGGGCTTCCGAGCCAGGGCAGTGGGGGGAGGGTTGAGGGCCTTAGCCACACCATCTGACCTCCTCACCCAGCTCTGTGATGACCACTGAGCCACTGCCAGAGGTGCCCCTGGGCTTCTGAGGGAGGGCAAGGGCCTCAGCCAAGACCCCCTGAAGTCTGCATCCAGCCCAGCCACAACCAAGCTGCTACCAGAAACCCCCTGGGCTCCCCTGCCAGAATGAGGGGCTGCCAATGGACTTCGACCATGCCCCCCCTTTCTTCCTGCCACTCTATCCCTCTCCCTATTTTCCTCTCTCCATCCCCCTAATTGCTCCACAACATCTTAGAATGTGAAAATAATGATCATAATAATAATAAATAAATTTTAAAAAAAGAAAACTGCCTTTTTAAAAATCAAAACTTAGTGATCTACAAATTTTCAGTTATAGGATAAATAAGTTCTGGGAATCTAATGTACAGCATGGTGACTGTAATTAGTAATACTGTGTCATATACTTGAAATTTGCTGGGAGTATTCTCACCACAAATAAAATGGTAACTCTGTGAAAAAAATTTGTTCTACTTACTTTTGTGTAGTTTGTATATATTTTTTAAAAACTTAGAAAGTTCATATATTACATGTGTGATTACAAATGAATAAATGAACAGAAGCAAGAAAATAAAGGAATGAAAACTCCATATTTTAAAAATTAAAATAAGAATAAAAAAATTGGAGAAATTTAAGACTAATAAAATAAGGCTAGTAGATTAAAAAAAATGACTATGTTCTGAATTGGCACTGATTTAATCATTTTGTTTCTAAGGTACATGTTCATTAAACAAAAAATTTGCTTTCCATTGTGGCTGCAGTTTACTTGAAAAAAAAACAACTAAAAATATAGCCAATTAGTAAATTATTTAGAGGATATTATGATGAATAAAAGAACTGATTAATTTCTATAATACCAGTTTGATTGTGATTATTAGAAAATTACATGGTTTAAAGGAACTTCTAAAAAAGAAGTTTCCATAAGGATAGCATTTTAGATAAAAGGAAATCAGTTGCAAGTGAAGTTTTGACAATGTTCATACAAATAACTATTCTACTCTAAGTTTTCTTGTCTACAATTAGATAAATTATGATAATGAGAAATAAAAACATGATGGTAACATTGTATTATTTTCTTAATGATTTTCTTTAATGCCATAACATTTTAGCCTTTTTAAAAAGATCTAATTATTACATAAAAATTTAAGGATTTTAATTTATTTTAATTTTATTATTTTTTGTTGTCAGTTTCATAATCAAATAGTTTTATGTACTAAAATTAACACAAAAAATTGAAGATAAAATTGTCTACATCACATGCTTTTCATTATTTATTCTTCTCCTTCCAGTATTTTAAATTTTTACTTCAGTTACTCTACTTTTTTACTTTTTCAAAGCAAGCTTTTAAAAAAATGCTTATATGAACTTAATTGTGGAGTACGGTGTGTTGTTTCAATATATGTATTATATACTATACATTGATTCTCTTAGGGTATACAGCATATCTTTATACCTGTTAATCTACCACATCACCTTCCCTCCTTCCTGAAAGCTTTTATTTTTAATGCTAGTTCTAATAATTATTTTTTAAAAAGTGAGATGGTATTTTGATGGGGATTGCATTGAATGTATAGATTGTTTGGGGTAGTATAGACATTTTCACAATGTTAATTCTTCCAATACAAGAGCACAGAATATCCATCTTTTTGTGTCTTCTTTAATTTCTTTCAGAAGTGGTTTGTAGTTCTCATTGTTGAGGTCTTTCACCTCCTTGGTTAAATTGATCCCTAGGTATCTTATTTTTTTCGTGACAATTGTAAATGGGCT
>NW_007727696.1:69626-71160 GCF_000696425.1 Galeopterus variegatus | reverse complement strand
CGGTCCCAGTCCGGTATGGGCGCGACACTGAGGGTTGCGATCCGTTGCTGGTCACGAAAAATTACAAAAAAAAATAAAATAAAATAAAATTAACACAAAAAATTGAAGATAGAATTGTCTACATCACATGCTTTTCATTATTTATTCTTCTCCTTCCAGTATTTTAAATTTTTACTTCAGTTACTCTACTTTTTACTTTTTCAAAGCAAGCTTTTTAAAAAATGCTTATATGAACTCAATTGTGGAGTACGGTGTGTTGTTTCAATATATGTATTATATACTATATATTGATTCTCTTAGGGTATACAGCATATCTTTATACCTGTTAATCTACCACATCACCTTCCCTCCTCCCTGAAAGCTTTTATTTTTAATGCTAGTTCTAATAATTATTTTTTAAAAAGTGAGATGGTATTTTAATGGGGATTGCATTGAATGTATAGATTGTTTGGGGTAGTATAGACATTTTCACAATGTTAATTCTTCCAATACAAGAGCACGGAATATCCATCTTTTTGTGTCTTCTTTATTTTCTTTCAGAAGTGGTTTGTAGTTCTCATTGTTGAGGTCTTTCGCCTCCTTGGTTAAATTGATCCCTAGGTATCTTATTTTTTTCGTGACAATTGTAAATGGGCTTACTTTCTATTTCTCTTTCTGTTAATTCATTATTTGAATATATAAATGCTACTGATTTGGGGGCATTTATTTTGTATCCTGCAACATTACTGAAGTTATTAACCAGCTCTGGGACTTTTTTGATAGAGTCTTTAGGTTTTTCTCTATATAGTATCATGTCATCTGCAAGTAGAGAAAGTTTGACTTCATCTTTTCCAATCTGGATTCCCTTTATTTCTTTCTCTTGCCTGATTGCTCTGGCTAGTACCACTAGTATTACGTTAAATAGAAGTGGTGAGAGTGGGCATCCTTTTCTTTTTCCTATCCTTAATGGAAAGACCTTCAATTTTTCCCTATTTGGAATGATACTGGCAGTGGGCTTGTCATAAATGACTTTTATGGTGTTGAGATATTTTCCTTCTATACTTAATTAATTGAGAGTCTTTATCTTGAAAGGACCCAAAAATCACTCCTGAGGCTTACAGCAATCTGATATTGTACAAAGACAACAAAAATTTACATTGGGGAAAAGACTGCCTCTTCAACAAGTGGTGCTGAGAAAACTGGATGTCCATATGCAGAAGAATGAAACTAGATATGCATCTCTCATCATAAACTAAAGTCAACTCAAAATGGATTAAAGACTTAGGTATAAGACCTGAAACTGTAAAATTACTAAGAGAAAATATAGGTGAAACACTTCAGCAATTAGATCTGGGCACAGACTTTATGAACATGAACCTGAAAGCATAATCAGCAAAAAAAAATAATAATAATAATAAAATAAACAAATGGGACTATATCAAACTAAAAATTTTCTGCACAGCAAAGGAAACAATCAACAGAGTGAAATGACAGCCTACAGAGTGGGAGAAAAATTTTACTAACTAGGCATCTGACAAGGGATTAATATCCAGAA
>NW_007727696.1:45785-69209 GCF_000696425.1 Galeopterus variegatus | reverse complement strand
TTCTGCACAGCAAAGGAAACAATCAACAGAGTGAAATGACAGCCTACAGAGTGGGAGAAAAATTTTACTAACTAGGCATCTGACAAGGGATTAATATCCAGAATATACATAAAACTTAAGCAATTATACAGTAAAAAAAAAGAAAAAAAGATGACCCTATTAAAAAATGGGCAAAGGAGCTGAATAGACATTTTTCAAAGGAAGACATACAAATAACCAACAGATACATGAAAAAATGCTCAACATCACTAGTCATCAAGGAAATGCAAATTAAAACCACATTGAGGTACCGCATCATCCCAGTTAGACTGGCTATAATAAAAAAGACGGTGAATAACAAATGCTAGAGAGGGTGTGGAGAGATGAGAACACTCCTACACCATAGGTGGGACTGTAAACTAGTACAATCACTTTAGATCTTCCATACGATCCAGCATCCCTCTTCTGGATATATACCCAGTGGAATGGAAATCATCATGTCAAAGGGATACCTGCACTCCCATGTTCATCAAATCTCTGCTTACAATAGCCAAGATATGGAACCAACCTAAATGTCCATCGACGGATGATTGGATAAGGAAACTGTGGTATATATACACTATGGTATACTACTCTGCCATAAAAAAGAATGAAATACTAACATTTGCAACAACGTGGAAGAACCTTGAGAAACATGTTGAGTGAAATAAGCAAAGCACAGAGGGATAAATTCCGCATGTGCTCACACATATGTGGGAGCTAAGAGAGAAAGGAAGGAAGGAAAGAAATACCACAGTAATGCGGTGGTCTTACAGAGGGAGGGAATATTCCTAGGGCTACAAAGTGGAGTTGGGGGGAGGGGGGACGGGGAGGGAGGTTGGGGTTAATTGGGTGGGGACACAGGGTACAAAAGTTGATTTCTGGTAATGGGTATGTCCCCAGTATGAATCTGGTCCTCACATCATGAGCACGAAGGGTGACAATCAGCTTTGTATCTCATGAATATTCTTAATAAATGAAAAAAAAAGTGAGATGGGCCATTTTGGGGAAAAAGAAAACATTACAATTTGATTGTTTAGAATCAACAATCCAATGAACATTTATAGAAAAAGTATGTTTAGGCTATTTTTTTCCATTAGAATACAATAATCTATATGAAAAGCACATGAAGACAGATGCTCTGAGAAACGGTTATGTTTATATACAAGATTAGAATTTCCCACAGAATAAGGAGTAATTGGTCCTTGTTAAGTACTACAAAATTAACTACGCCGAAGAAATCATGCAATTAGACATACCAAAAACATGAAAGATGTTCAAATCTAATAATATAAAGGTTTTGGTTGAAAATTAAAAAGAAAGAAAGTTTAATTAATTAAGTATAAAATTCAGGCATTAATCTTTATTTTGTTTCTACATTGGCAATAAAATTATTATAATATTACTATCTTATGTCAAATAGTTACAAAAGCTACAAGTTTTACAAAAGAATAATTATTTAAAAAGTATAATAGTAGTTATTTTTGTATCTAATAAAATGTAGTGATTACTTTTTAAATTTAGGATATAATAAATGTTATGACTATTAATGATGATAGCAGTTTCTTGTATGGAATCAAAGTCTGAGATGAGGTCAATAAAACCACAAATAATCTCACATTATTTTTAATGGATTTCCTCATAAGATGAGAAAACAGTCATGCTTGAAGCCTGATTTTATAATGAATTTTGAATAGGTATTAAGGATAGCTATAAAAAGATCCATTGCCTATGTATGTTCAAATTATCCGATATTATCTAGTTTGATATTTACAATCTTATGATATCATTAGGACAGGTAAAATTAGCCATCATTTCATAAATAAAGTAAGACTTGGAGACTTTAAATGACTTGCTCAAATCAAACAACTACCTACTGAATAAGGAAGCAAGAACTAGAAGCCAGTTTTTCTGACTCTGTATAGGAAGTTCTGTTTCTATTACTCCACCAACAGAAGTCTGTTATACAATATAAATTAGGGAATATGTGTTTTAATGTAAAATTGAGGTAACATTTACATACAATAAAATGTACCTCTTTTAGTGTACAGTTCAATGAGCCCTGACAAGTGCATATAGTTGCAGAGCTACCAACCCAATCAAAATATAGAATAATATATCACCTTGAGAAGTTTCTTTGTAGCCTTTAGTAGACAATCCCCTCCCCTACAGCCCTGACAAGTGCATATAGTTGCAGAGCTACCAACCCAATCAAAATATAGAATAATATATCGCCTTGAGAAGTTTCTTTGTAGCCTTTAGTAGACAATCCCCTCCCCTACCTCCAGCCTCTGGCAAAAACTGATCTGTTTTCTGTCTGTCTGTATAGTTTGCTTTATCTAAAATGTCATTCAGTGTACAGTCATTTGTGTCTGCCTTCTTTCAATTACCATAATACTTTTGATACTTATCTTTGTTGCTGAATGTATCAGTCTTCCTTTCCTTTACATTATTGAGTAGTACTCCATTCTGTAGATATACCACAGTTTTGTTTATCCATTCTCCAATTAATGAACATTTGTGTTCCTTCTAGTTTTCAGCACTTTGCCACACAAATGGGCAGATGTTTTTATTTCTCTTGAATAAATGCATAGGGATTGTTGGATCATGTGAGAAGTATATGTTTAATTCTATAAGAAAATATCAATAAAGTATTTTCCAATGTAGCTGTATTTTTTGCTCTCCCACCAGCAGCAGTGTATGGGAGCTCCAGTTGTGCCAAATCCTTACCAACACTTGATACTATCAGTCTTTTAAATTTTAGCCATTCTAAAGGGTATATAGTTGAATCTCATTCTAGTTTTAATTTGCATTTGCCTGGTGATTAATGATATTGAGCAACTTTTCATGTGCTGATTGGCTATTTGTTTATTTTTTTGGTAGATTGTGCCAATTGTTTGTTCGTTTTTCAAATTGATGTTTTGTCTTATTATTGAGTTTTAAGATATCTTTACATCTTCTCTATACAAGTCTTTTATCAGATATGTTTTGCAAATATTTTTTCCCTGTTGGTAAATTGCTTTGCATTTTGATGTTTTGTCTTATTATTGAGTTTTAAGATATCTTTACATCTTCTCTATACAAGTCTTTAATCAGATATGTTTTGCAAATATTTTTTCCCTGTTGGTAAATTGCTTTGCATTATCTTAGCAGTGTTTTTTGAAGAGCAAGAGTATTTAATTTCAATGAAGTCCAATTCATCAATTTTTTTCTATTGTGATTTGTGGTTTTTGCATCCTGTATTAGTCAGGGTTCTCCAGAGAGACAGAACCAATAGGATATGTTTATAAATATATGAGAGAGGATTCATTAGAGCAATTGGCTCACATGATTGTGAAAAGGAGTCCCACCATAGGCCATCTGCAAACTGCCGTAGCATGGCTCATTCCAAGTCCAAAGGCCTCAAAACCAGGAAAGCTAATGATGCCATTAGTGTAAGTCCTGGAACACAAAAGCTGAACAGTCTTGAGCTCTGATGTCCATGAACAGGAGATTAGAGTGTATATCAGCTCCAGCAGAGAGAGAAAGCAATTTGCCTTTTTTCTCCTTTTTTGTTCTCTCAGGGCCCCTGGAAGATTTGATGATTCCTGCCCATATTGAGGGTGGATCTTTCCCACTCAGTCCACTCAGGCTGTCATGCTAATCTCTTCCAGAAGCACCTTCATGGACACACCTAAAAAGACAGCTTTACCATGTTTCTTGGTATTCCTTGATCTAATGAAGTTGACACCTAGAATTAACCATTACAAATTCTATTTAAAATATCTTTACCTAACACAATTTTACAAAGATTTTTCCCCATTGTTTTTTTATAGGATTAAAAAAAATAGTGTTAGCTCTTGCATTTAGACTTGTGATCCATTATGAGTTCATTTTTTGCATAAAGTACAAGCCATTAGTGAAAAGATAAATTTTTTCTCATTCAATTATTTTGGCACCTTTGTTGAAAATCAATTGATTATAAGTTTGGGTCTATTTGAATAATCTGTATTGTTTAATTAATTGATTTTTCTATCCCTCTACAAATAGTACACTTTAAAAATTACTGTAGCTTTGAAGTAAGACCTGACTAGGAAATTTCATTACTCCAACTTTGCTCTTTTTGAAAACTGTTTTTTCTATTCTATATCTTTTACATATACACATGAATTTGGGCATTTGTCAATTTCTACAAAAAGTATAGCTGGGATATTGGTTGAGATTACATTGAATTAATAGATCAACTGGGGGATAATTGATATCATAACATTAATGAGTTTTCTGGTCCATGAATGTGGTATATCTTTTCATTTATTTAGGTGTCTCACAGCAGCATTGTACAGTTTTCAGTGTATAAGTTGTGTTAAATTTATGTGATTATAAATGGCATTGGTTTTTTAATTTAATTTCCAATTGTTTGTTACTAGTATATAAAAATAGAATTGATTTTTCTATTTTGACTTTGTGGCTTTTGACTTTCCTATATGCACTTATTGGTTCTAGTACCTGCTTTGTAGTTTCCTTAAAATTATCTGTGTAGAGTATCATGTCATCTGTGAATAAAGATGGTTTTACTTCTTTCTTTCTAATCTGTGCTTCTTATTTCTTTTTCTTATGTTATAGCACTGGCAAAAAACTATAGTAAAATGTTGATTAGAAATTGTGACAGCAAACATCCTGGCTTTGCTTCTCATCTCAGGGGGAAAGCATTTAGTCTTTCTCACTGCGATGTTTGTTCAACATTATGGATGGATTCTCTTCATCAAGGTGAGGAAAGTTATCTTTTTCCTTATTTAACTGAGAGTTTTTATCATAAATGGGTGTCAAATTTTGTCAAATGCCTTTTTTTCATTTATTGAGATTATCATATGCTTTCTGATGGTGAACTATCCTAGCATTCCAAGGAAGAACTCTATTTGATAATGATAAACTACTCTTTTTAAATAATGCAGGATTAGATTTGTAAATATCTTATTTAAAAACTTTACTTCTATGTTTGTGAGATTTTTTTAGACTATGCTTTTCTTTTTATTTTAGTGTCTTTGTCTTATTTTGGTATTAGGGTAAAGCTGGTCTCATAAACAAAATATGTTTTCCTTTATTTTCTGTAAAAGTTTGTGGAATTGGCATTATTAATATTGGTCTAGATCCCCATTCTGAGCCTTAATTTTTTTTATGGGCAGGTATTTAACTAAAATTTTCATTTCTATAATAGATATAAGTGTCTTTAGTTTTCCTATTTTTTCTTGAATAAACATAGGTGATTTGTATCATTCAAGGAATCTGTCCATTTATCCAGGACATCCAATTTGTGGGCATGAAGTTTTTGTAGTATTCCTTATTGTATTAGTCCATTTCTGTTGCTTATAACAAAATACCCAGAATGGGGTGATTTATAAAAAAACCCAAAATTTATTGCTTACAGTTTCAGAGGCTGGGAAGTCCAAAATCCAGAAAACATATTTGGTGGTGGTGACAGTGACCCAGGGATTTCACATGGCAGAAATGGCAGAGCAAAGAGAGACCGTTCCTGATGTGCTCTCCTTTTAAAACCCTCAGAACCATGCCCCTAGGGCTGGCCGGTTAGCTCACTTCAGGGAGCGTTGTGCTGACAACACCAAGTTAAAGGTTAAGATCCCCTTACTAGTCATCTTTAAAAAAAAAAAAAAGAACCATGTCCCTGACCACCACAATTAATCCATTCACTATGGTATGGTCCAACAATCTAATCACCTCTTCAAGGTCCTACCTTCAATTACCATAATAGAATTTCCCACCCTCAACAGTTACATCAGGAATTAAGCTTCTAATATATGAACTTTGGGGACAAAATTCAATCAATTCACAGTACTTATCATTATTTTAATGCTAATAAGAACTAGTAATATTTCTCCTTTCGATCCTGATATTGGTAATTTATGTTTTTACTCCTTTTTCTTGTATATGTATGGCTAGAGTTTATTTATATTTCTTGGTTTTTATAAAAAATCACATTTTGGTTGCATTAATTTTTCTCCATTTTTTGTTATTGTTTTGCATGAAATTAATTATTTTATCAAACAATTGTATTAGTAGAAAATTGCAAAAAATTACAGTGTGTTTGCTACATAGACTTACTGGGAAAATTAAATTAGATATTTTACAAACTATTAAGTTTTGAGGAATGTTTTTAGTTTTTGCTCATTTATTTGTTTTGTTTTGTTTTTTGGCAGCCAGTCTGGGCAGGAATTGAAACCTGGACCTTGGTGTTATCAGCCCCATATGATATTTTTATTTTAGTAATTGTGAAATTAGTAGTAAAATAAAAATAATATATGCAAAATGGTTAATAATAAAATGGTATTTAAAGCTTTCTAATGAAAAACAACGATTCTCTTTTCCACCCTTCATCACCAACTTTGAAACCCCTCCCCTCGCCTACCTCCTGCTCCAGGTACTATTTCCCCAAAACAACTACTTTTAATTTTTTTGGCTGTTTCGTTAGTTACATAAAGGCTTAACAGTACAAAGAAGCAAAATGACCAACATAATATACATAGCATCAACACTACTAAATCTTGAATGTTTCAGTGATGTAGAACCTTAGAGCTATTAGTAAGAATATCAATGGTCATTTTATAGGAGTGCTAATCAATAGATTTTCATAAGATGTGATGCTGGACAATAAAGATCTTTTTTTTGTGTGTGTATAGAATTCCATGATCAGCTCTTTTTATTTTCACTGAGGACAAATGACATCTCTATATCAGGATATTCAGAGAGAATTATGTTGGCCAATATTACAAGTAGGGTTGCATTTCCCCAATTCATTCTTTTTCTGAAAGTATCATTTGGAAATCTTAGTCTCAGTAAGGGCAGTTATCTAGTCACATTGCTTCGCGATGATCTTGTAAGGACACAGCATTAGTGGACCCAGGCTCTGAACCCAGCCTTTGTACAAGCCTAGTAATAGGTAGGGACTGGATCAAATCTTGTCCATAGGGAGCTGTCAGTTGTCAGTGAGTACTTACGGTATCTACTAAGCAGCACAGAGAGCAAATTCTCTCTCATACTGTCAGTGCTTTGTGTTACCTTCTATCTTCAACACTGCATATTTTTTGGAACCTCGTACCAGCCAGCTACAAAACAAAAAAATACACAAACAAAAAACCCCACTACATTTTTAAGTATTATCTGGTGGAGTAGAGACTCAGTTTCAAGAGATAGGTTTATCTTGTACAAGATGTCTTATTTTTATTACCTGCCTTGAAATCTTAAGAAGCAAGAAGTGTGAAGCAGGCATCACTTAGTATTTTTATTATCATATATTAAAATGAGTTGTTAATTCTTCTCTTATTTTTGTAATCATATGTTAAAATTTGGATTTTCAAGGTGCAGATACACCCAGAGATCAAGGAATTTAAAGAAAAAAGTATCATACATTTAGGATGCAATATTGAAGCATACAATTTTTTTCCTGTATTAAAGAGGCACAGAAAAAGGTAGACCTACTTAAATGATGCTGAGAAAACTGCTTAAGTAATTGGATGCATTGTCAGTGGCTGTCAGGAAGAAGGTCATAGAATACCACAACTCTGGGGCTCTTTATCTGGGTTCAGAGATAAATGCCAGGCTCAGTTCATTCAGTCAGCTTGCCTCCCTAATGATATGCGAAAGCATTAGAAATGGATTTCTTCTTTGTCAACAGTACATCATGTACAGCTAAAATGAGTGGCAGTGTTTAACTCTAATTTAGTTCTCAGAATTTTGTTTTTGTAAGTTGGTACATAAACTTGTTTTGTGACATTGGCTATGACTAAACATTTTGAAAATTTTGTGGGTTAGAATATTTGCTAATAGCTATTGTGTAAACTAGTTAATTAGTAATCCCTCTGAAGCTCAGTTTTCTCAATCATAAATTTGTAATGAAAATACCTTCCTCATGAAACAGCATAAGGATTAAATGGAATGATATAGGTGTAACACATAGTAGGTCTTCCAAAAATGTCTATCTGACCCAAAATTGCAATGCCTTAAGAAAAGCAATTAAAAAATTATTTTATGATTGCTTTAAGTCAAATGTGTCCCCCAAAAGTTCACTGTACAGTGATAAGAGGGTGAAAAATCTGAGTATGCTATTTGAAAAGCGGGGCCTTTGAGAGATGATTGGATCATGAAGACTGCCCTCATGAATGGATTAATCCATTCTTGGAGTAATAAGTTGTCATGGGTGTGGACTGGTGGCTTTATAAGGAGCACGTGAGAGAGCTCTTCTCAGGCTCTTGCCATGTAATACCCTGGTCACAAAGATACCCTGCTTTGCTGTAGAGAGTCACCACCACGAAGAAGGGTCCCACAAGATGTATCCCCTGAACCAAGCACTTCCAAGCCTCCCAAAGGGTAAGAAATAAATTTCTTTTTTTTATTTCTTTTCCATTTAATTAAAAAAAATTCATTTCTTTATAAATTACCCAGTTTCAGGTATTCCATTATAAGCAACAGAAATAGACTAGTACAATAATGTTCAGCTGAAATTTTCCCAGTTGAAAATTTTCTACTTAAATAAATCTAGACAATAACAATTACTGGGAGGTTGTAGAGTAATAGGATTACTCATATAATGCTGATGAGAGTGAACATTGGTTCAATCACTTCGAAAATATTCTGACATTACTTAAAGGATGTAAAAGTACATACCTTACAGTCCAGCAGTTCTGATCCTGGGTGTACTTTCTCAGCTTGAAAAATCCTTGCCCTAGGCACCTGGAGAGATAATTCCTGCATGATTTTAGCAGCATTATTTGTAATAGAAAGAAAACTAGAAATAACTCATATGGATCCTGGGTGTACTTTCTCAGCTTGAAAAATCCTTGCCCTAGGCACCTGGAGAGATAATTCTTGCATGATTTTAGCAGCATTATTTGTAATAGAAAGAAAACTAGAAATAACTCATATGTCCATCAATAACAGAATGGATAAACAATAGAATAAATAAGCAGTAAAAATGAACAACATCTGTCTAAATCAACATAAAAGGATTTCAAACATAATATTGAGTCAAAAGGCAAGTTAGAAGAACATACAGTGTATACAATGTTCCATTTTATAGAAAGTGTTGACAAAACTAAACAACATATTTTAGATTATCTACCTATCTACCTATTTATCTATCATTTATCTATCTACCTATACATCTATGATAAAATAATAAAGGAAAAACAAGGGAATGATTAATATAAAATTTAGGATAGTGGTTAGTTTTGGTAAGGAAGATGGGAATACTATTGAGAAGGAACACAAAGGTAACTTCTAAGAAACTGGTTTTAACCTATTTTTTAAGACGAAGGCTGGTATGTAGATATATCAGTTTTCTAGGGTTGCTGTAACAAATTACCACAAACTGGATGGCTTAAGGCAACAAATTTATTTTCTCATAGTGCTGGAGGCCAGAAGTCTGAAATCAACGTGTCAGCAGGGTTCTTTCCTCCTGGAGGCTCTAAAGGACAATCCGTTCCATCTGCAGGCTGCTGGCAATTCTATTCCTGACATTCCTCAGCTGGTAGATGCATCACTCCAATATCTACGTCTTTCTTCACATGACCTTCCCCCACCCCCGTGTGTCTCTGTGTTCCCCTCTTCTGTCTCTTATAAGGATATGTGTCATCAGATTTAGTGACCGCCCTAAGCCAGGATGATCTCATCTTGAGATCCTTAACTTAATCACATCTGCAAAGACATTTTTTCCAAACAAGGTCCCATTCATGGGTTCCAGATATACCTCTCGGAGATCTACTATTCAACCCCCTACAGTAGGTGTTTGTTTTATTATTCTTAGATAACTGTATGGAGACATTATATATACATTCCTTTGGACGGTTGATATATTTTTCAATAAGAATAAATATGTTTAAAATAAAAAGGTGAAAAAGAAAAGAAAAAAAGTTCCAATGCCAATTTTAAGGTTAGATTGTCTCTCTAACTTGACTACAAAAAAATTGATAGGAGTTTTTCAATACAAAGTATCTTCCTAAAATTATAAATTAAAATAATTTTGTTTCCATATTTACATTTATATACATATATAAATTACATATTTAATTTTCACCATTTTGATGGGTTAGCATTCCGGATTCAAAGAATAAACAGTTAAATAAGAACTCTAAATTGCTTTCTTTTCTTTTTTCTTTTTGTTTTTGGAAACATAATCGATTACACAAATTTTGGGGGAAAAGAGATGACTATCAATACCCGCGTGCAACATGTGATGCTCAAATCAGGATAATTAATATATTCATCATTACAAAACATAATCATTCCTCATATCCATTAACCAATTTCTTGCTAACCTCCCTCAATCCCCACTTTCTGACTTCTAGTAACCATAATTCTGTTAATTTATAAGTAGTCTCTTCTAGATATTACTGGGTAATTCACAAAAAAGAAAAAGGAAAAGATGAATAGTCATCTGAAAGTAAAAGGCTCATCCTGACTCATCCAAGAAATGCAAGTTTCCATTTCTGGCCACCATGTTGACAACTGATGTTTAAAATATTAATTACCCACGTTGGAGAGAATGTGAACATATAGAAACCCTTTTGCACTGCTGTTAGGAGTATAATTTATCATAATCTTTCCAGCATGAAAGTTGGCAATATGTATCAAGTACCCTAAAAGTATTTATTTATGTCCTTCATCCTAGTAATTTTATTCACAGGAATTTATACTGAAGAAATAATCAGATATTCATATAGATTTATATACAGATTTGTTTAATCTAGAACCAAAATAGGAAAAATTAACTATCATTTTCAGGTTCCAGTTATCTATTTCTATGTAACAAACTACCCTCAAATGTAGTGGCTTACAATAAAAATGTGTTATTACATCTCATGATTCTGTGTGTCTGGAGCATGGTAGGGATGACCTATCTCTGCCTCACAGTGTATGAGACCTCAGGTAGATTAGCTTTCAAAAGCTCAGAGCTGAATGGTATTACTGGGGGTTGGCTGGGCAGCTATGCTCTTTACAGGGTTTGTGCATGTGGCTAGTTTGGGTTTCCTCACAGTATGGTGGTCTCAATAAAGCTGGACATTTGACATAGCAAATCAGGGGTTCAAAAATGGGTGCTACAAGAGAGAAGAAATGAAAGCTGCTACTTTCATTACGCCTGACTTGGATCTGGCGTAGTGTCTGTCACTTCCTCATATTCTCTTGGTCAAAACAGTCACAGATCCCACCCAAATACATGCGGAGGGGACACAGACCAACTTTCAATGGAAGGAATGTCAAAGAACTTGTGGCAATCTTTAAACTGCCACATTTTATGATATAATAGTAACCATTTAAAAGCATTAGACTGCTAATTATTGGAAAGCGAAAAGGGCGATCAATCTCAGTAACACTATTTTGGTTGTGATTATAAGAAAAATAAGGCGATTTTCAAGGAAATTCCAAAAGAGGAAAAATACTTTACATAATGGTGAAATTTTGGGGCCTACATAAAAATATTCTATGGCAACTCCTTTGAAGATTGGCAGGTATTTACATGTGTGTTTTGGAAAGTTTATGTAAGCTGTTATCATTTTTATAGCTTTATTCTTGTGGGCATCAGAATAAATTGAATTTCATATAACATCAAAGTAAAAGAGAAATCACTGACAGAAATTAGCTGAGGACAGAAGGGAAATTTCTAGGGAAATCTACAGCCTGAAGGGATGAAATGCAGAGTTAGTAAGGAAAGAATGCAAAAATAATGATCAAGGAAGACAAGGAAGAAGAGGAAAAATTTTAAAACGTGTTCTAAAAAGAAAAAGAATGGCTATTTCCATGAAAATTATTGAGATTTATAGGATATTGGATTCTTATAATCCCACTATTTAGAATTTAAGCAGTTTTAAAGTTATTGCTTTTTCAGAGATACCCGTTGAAGAAAAACTTTAAAGATACAAAATGATAAAACAAATGGAGTCATGAATAATGATCAAGTAAACTATGAAATATCAATTTATTGGAATATTATCATAAGATTTGAAAGTTTAAAAACTAAGAATAAGAAATACCATTTACCTAACAAATCTAATTGTAAAAGTAAAATATAAAGTGTAAGTACATTAGAATTAACATTTTGTAAAAAATAAAAATAACAATTGGTAAACAACTTAGATATAAAAATACAATAGAGGAGAATGGATAATTGTTTCTTAGTAGTTTTGCTCAATGTTATAAATTTTACATTATTATGTAAGGACGACTTAAACCATTTACTAAATATAGGATAGCAAAGCTTGAAATTTAAAATTTAAAGATTATGTTTTATTTTTATAGTCAAATGATTCCTATTTTTGAAGATTATTTTAAAATTTAAGGAGGAAAAGAAGATAAAAAATTGCATACATCCAAAATGGTAAGATACCAATTTTGTAAAATCATTTCAAAATAGCAAGAAGAGAAGATTTCAAATGCTCTCACCTCTAAGGAATGGCAAATATGTGAGGTGATGGATATATCAATTACCCTGATTTGACTATTATATGTTGTTTACAAGTATTGAAACATCACACTGTATCTCATAAATATGTACAATTATTATGTCGAATAAAGATAAATTATAATAATAGAAAATCTGTCATCTTTTAGCAATCACGGTTTTACCAGCTATAGTATTATAGTTGTAAAACAAAACTGTCACCTTTTTGAGAATATACAGTTTAGTTTAGCACCCTTCAGCCACAGAACACAACAATTACTGCCCTTCCTTCACACAGAATGAGAAAGAATAACTGTTTATATGCTACTTCCTTAACACATGGCCAGATGACCAGGTCCACAAAAATTCACTTTTAATCATGATAATTTGTGAATAGAAAAAGCTATTTTGAAAGCATTTTCTTCCTCTTCCCTAGGAAGATCAAGTGAGAGAGAATGCAGGCACTGTCCAATTTTAAGCCAGTAAGGCATTTAAGACATAGATTCTGAATATAATAAATCTTGCAAGTATCTGCCTCAGTAAATCCTGTTATCCAGTAGACAATGCAAAATCATGCCTGTCTTTTCTTTGACTCTTGAAGGGTAGTTAATGTTCCCTAACAGTGATAGGGACAAAGGCTGCTAGGCATGGATAAAAGGAATTTTACTAATAATTTAATTTTCAGGAACCTCACAGATATAGTCTGTAATAGTTAATTTTATGTGTCCATTTGACTGAGTTAATGGATACCTAAATAGTTGATAAAACATCATTTCTGGGTGTGCCTGTGAGGGTGTTTCCAAAAGGATTAGCATTTGAAACAGTGCTCTTAGAAAGATCACTCTCACCAATGTGGGCAGGCATCATTCAATCCACTGAGGGCCCCAACAGAACAAAAAGGTGGAGGAAGGGCAAATTCATTCTCTCTTCTTGACCTGGGGCAACCTTCTTCTCCTGTCCTCGGATGTCAAAGCTCCTGGTTCTTCAGTCTGGACTCCAGGACTTACTCTAGTACCCGTACCTCTGCCCGGTTTCTCAGGCCTTTGGCCTTGGACTGAGAGTTACATCGGTGGCTCTCCTGGTTATCAGGCCTTTGCACTCAAACTGAAGTACACCACCAGCTTTCCTGGTTCTCCAGCTTGCAGATGGCAGATTGTGGAGCTTCTTGGCCTCCATAATCACATGAGTTAATTTCTATAATAAATCCCTTCTTATCTATCTATCTATATAACCTATTGGTTCTGTTTCTCTAGTGAACTCTAATACACAGTCCAACCTAAATCTTAAAAAGTCCAGCAATATTACGTGATTTACCAAGGACTCAGAGCTATTTAGTGAGTTCTGGGCTTTTTGGCTGTATCAGAAAACTTTCATACGCTGCCTCAGATCATCGCAGCCTTCCCTTCTCTGGGGACGTTGGCCACTTGCTCTGGCCAGCCCCTTCCTGGGAAACTGAGTTTTTGTGTTCTATGAAGTTTGATTGAGGCCATCTCCCAGAGCCTCTGGCTCCTCCCATCATTTCTAGATTCTGAAGAGCCTTGAAGCAGGCAGAGGTTCTGGAGGTAACAGATGCTACGGACCGGAAATACGAAGCGTTAGAAGTTTGATTGAGGCCATCTCCCAGAGCCTCTGGCTCCTCCCATCATTTCTAGATTCTGAAAAGCCTTGAAGCAGGCAGAGGTTCTGGAGGTAACAGATGCTACGGACCGGAAATACGAAGCGTTAAACTCTCCCTGGAATGATCTTCAATCAGTGAGAACAGAAGACAAGAGGAAGCCAGTAGAAAAATTCCCTCTCTGTCTCTTCCCCGGTAGAGTACCTGAGGCTTGATGTTTCTGTACAGCCTACCTTCAGCTGACTGAATAGCTTGAATAGCTGTGTGTCTTTGAAGCAACACTGTGTTGGAAACATACCACCTGAATCTGTTTCCCATTCTTCCCTGCTTCACCTACCTCTTCCCTGACTTTCACAGCCTGAGTTTACACTGCTCAATAAAGCAGCGGCACTTAAGCTTCGCCCCAGTGTCTGTTTTCCCAGGAACCCAGGCTAAGATAGCTGTGCAGATCTTCTCTAACTCCTGAGGTCTCACTGGACCAGAAAAATGTATTAATAAAAGTTCTTTTATTTTCTTCACAAGGTGTAAGGATTACAAGTCGAGAGGAGAATTACATTTAACTATGAATAGTAATCTAGATTTAGGTTGTTATGTAATAACCATTAAGGATGAGTGAGTAAAATATATTTTTTTGTAACGAAGTAATTACTTTTACTCAAATTATATTCATTTGGGTATCCATCTTTATTGATTAGCAATACTGATTAATGGGAGGTGCATACAATTTATGAGTTATATCTTTATTATTCTTTTTATTAAATGAAGTTTTTATTCTTATTAATTGCCTTAAATTGAATATTGTTTGATATTAACGCTGCTTTAACAGGTCTTTTTTTTTCTTCTGGCTCCTAGTGATATACGTTAAAAAAAACATCTTTTCATTTATAACTTTTTGGTCTTGTATACAATAAGTAGCACATAGCTGAATTTTGTTCTTTTATCCAATGTAATAACCTCTGCCTTTAATAGCTGAGTTTAATATATTTACATTTTATTGTATTTCTGATTCTTTTAGATGTGTTTCTCACACCTTATTTTGTAATTTTAAAAATTTCTTTCTCCATTCTTTTTCTTCTAACTATAGTTTTGAAATAAAAATTTTTGTGTCCGTGGTTATTTTTCATTTTTAATTACTAATTGGACTAAAATTTTTTCTTTAAAAAGTCTAAGGTTACTTGTTATTTCCCTCCTCCTCCAAGACTGAAATAGGTTTTGGTATACTTTAAATATGTACAGAACAACTTCCTATCCCATTTGGTACTGCAGTCTAGATTTTACTTTTACCTTTATCCTTTTAAATCACGCAATTAGTTATTGTTTTAAGGTAAATTTAATTAAAAAAATTTTTTTAAAGTTCCCAGTTTTGTTTTTTATTTATTTGTTATTTTTTAAATTTTTTATTTTAACATATATTACCTTTATCCTTTTAAATCACGCAATTAGTTATTGTTTTAAGGTAAATTTAATTAAAAAATTTTTTTTAAAGTTCCCAGTTTTGTTTTTTATTTATTTGTTATTTTTTAAATTTTTTATTTTAACATATACTTGCACTTACTTGCGTGTGGTACAGTGTGTTCTTTCAATACCTGCATATACTGCACAATGATTCACTTAGGATGGATAGCATAGTTTTGTACCCATTAGACCACCACTTCTTCCTTCCCCAACCCCTGCCCCTGGTATCTATTGTGGGGTCGTCTGTCAGTCTGATTAATATTCTTTTGTAGGTGTTTTGCTTTTTACTTATGATAGTTTTTAAGATTTCAAATTTTATCTTTGCTGTTCTCTAGTTTAACTGTAATGTATTTTTAAAAATCCATTTCAGTATTTACAGTGCCCTTTCAATGTGAAGATTCTTATATTTCTTAAATTCTAGAAATTATTCTATTATCTTATTTTAGAACTCTTTAGAACTCATCAGACATATGTTGGAACTTAGTCTATATTCCATGTTTCCTATCTGATATTTTATTTTTAAAAATCTCTTTGTTTCTGATGCTTCACTGTGGGCAAATTCCTTAATGTGACATTCCAATTTACTGTTTTTCTATTTGATTATGCTCACAAATAATTAAGCCTATTTATTTAGTTGCTTACAATTTAATGATCATATTTTTATCTCAAATATTTCTGTTACTTTTTTCCATTTTTGCTTCTTATTAATTTTGTTTATGTCTCATTTTATATCATAAGAGTTATATATATATATAAATTTATTAGTTAATGGTAAGCTCAGCAATTTAATTTATAGACCCCAAAATCAGTAGTGGTAGTATGGAGAATCGAACTTGAGAACTAAAAAGGAAATTTGGATTTTACCCAAGTGCAACCTCTTTGTTTTGCAGATAAGTAATCAGAGAAACAAAGTTCAATGACTACCAAAACTCATAGAACTAACTAATAGCAGTATTGGGATTAAGTAACATGGATCAGAAGTCTTAGTTAAGTGTTATCTTTATTTACTAGGTACATCTCTAGTATGAGACTTCCCACTGGTGAAAAAATAAATTCGTATTTAATATGGAGTTCATGATGGGAATACAATGGTGAACAACTAAGTATTGTTTCCATTCTATACAGAAGAGTACAGGTCCCCTTTGAAAGGAATTAACACAGGCAATTTGTCATAGCGATGGGATTAGAACCCAAATCTTAGATTGTTAATTGTGTTCTCTTTTCATTCCATGATGCTTCATCTTGTTCTGACTAAAAACGAATAAAAAAAAAAAAGAGAGAGAGAATGCAGCTCATATTTTGAATGTGACCATAAGAGAAAAGTGTAAGTCTTAAGATATATCTTCAGGAAAGAGTGTCTAATTAGCAGATTGCATTATTGGTTAATGTTAAAAGCCTACATGGCTTTAAATGAATATTTATATTTAAATGTGAATAAAATTATCACTATAATAGTGTATTATGATCCATTTCAAGTTGGTTTTTTGTATATGGCATGAGGTACTGGTTAAAATTAATTCTTTTGCTTGTGGATGTCCAGTTGTCTCAGCACCATTTGTTGAAAAGACTATTAATTCCTGCATTGAATTGTACTGGCACCCTTATGGAAAATCAATTGATGTAAATGTATAGATTTATTTCAGTACACTCAATTCTATTCCATTGGTCGATATGTCTAGTCTTATACCCATACCATATAGTCTTAATTACTATAGCTTTGTAGTAAGTTTTTAAATTAGAGAGTGTGAGTCCTCAAGATTTTTTATTCTTTTTCAAGATTGTTTTATCTATTCTGGATCCCTTGAAATTCCATGCAAATTTTAAGACCAGCTTGTCAATTTCTGCAAAAAGGCTATCTGGGATTTTGATAGAGATTGCGTTGAATCTGTAGGGCAGTTTGGGGAGTACAGCTGGCCCTCTGTATCCAAGAGTTCTGCATCTACAGATTCAATAAACTGTGGATGAAAAATATTAGGAAAAAAAAACCCAATAAAAATAATACAAATAAAAAACAAACTAATATAACAACTGTTTACATAACACTTACATTGTATTAGCTTTTGTAAGTAATCTGGAGTAATATAAAGTATGCAAGAGGATGTGTGTGGGTTATATGAAAATACTACACTATTTTATGTAAGGGACTTGAGTATCCACAGGTTTTTGTATCTGTGAGTGTCCTGGAACCAATCCCCAATGGATACTGAGGGAGTACTGTATCACCATCTTAACAATATTAAGTCTTCTGATCCATCAACATAATGCATCTTTTCATTTATGAAGGTCTTTCATTTCTTTAAATCATGATTTGTGATTTCAACATACAAGTCTTGCACTTCCTTGGTTAAATTTACTCTTAAGTATTTATTCTTTTTGCTGCTATTGTAAATGGGATTGTTTTATTAATATTATTTTAGGATTGTTTGTTGTTGTTGCAAAGAAATGTAGCTGATTATTGTATGTTGATCTTGCAAAATTTGCTGAATTTGCTTATAAGTTCTAAGAATTTTCTTTTTTGTGGATGTTTTAGGATTTTCTATATACACGAACATGTCATCTGTGAATAGAGATAGTTTTACTTCTCCCTTTCCAACCTTAGTGTTTTTTATTTCTTTTTCTTACCTTTTTATCCTGGCTATCTCATCCAGAGCAATGTTGAATAGAAGTGGTGAGAGTGGACATCCTCATTCTACATTTAAATTATAGAAAAGAAATACAGAACAGGTTTTGCTTGCTCTGTCGTTCACCAGAGACATTTTACAATTAATTGAATGGCACTTAATCTTTCTGATGATGATGATAATCATTAATTGTTTTACATTCTTACTTTGCAGTTGCCTAAGATACAATCTCTTATAGTTTCTCACAGTGCTTTTCAAGGCTTATTTACTCAAACACTCTAATATGAGAAATATCTGTACTCTGAAGTAAAGATGAGCATGGTCTGAATATCTTACCTCTTTGATTGATTCATTCATTCAATACTTTTTGAACAGCCCCTGTATGCTGTACTCTACAGATATCAAAGATACCGAGAGAGGCAAACAAGACAAATACACTCACTGCTGTCACAGAAATAACTGTTGATCATATGTATTCTCATACTGTGCCTGGGAAGCACAATATACCATATTAGTGAAAGTAGTTATCCCATTGTGTGTGTGTGTGTGTGTGTGTGTATATATGTATGTGTTTGTATAGTTGTAGTATACATGTGTGTATATTTTCATGGTGATACATTTATAGGTAACTTACATCCACAAATTATAACACAATATACCATATTAGTGAAAGTAGTTATCCCATTGTGTGTGTGTGTGTGTGTGTGTGTATGTATGTGTTTGTATAGTTGTAGTATACATGTGTGTATATTTTCATGGTGATACATTTATAGGTAACTTACATCCACAAATTATAATAGCAAAATTATTTTCTTTGCATATAAAGCTAATGTATGCAAACTATTCACACTGTCTTCTGTATTCTAATACAGTGGCTCTGAAACTTTAGCATGCATCAATCAGAGTCATCTTGAGAGCTTGGTAAAGCATAGTTTGCCAGACCCCACCATCAGGATTTCCGATTCAGTAGATTTAAGGGGGGGCTGAGAATTTGTATTTCTAACAAGTTTTCAGATGGTATTAATGCTGTCTGTTCAGGAACCTTGAGAGCCATGGCTATTGTAAAACATTTTTTGTGTCACTCTGTTTAAGGCATATTTTGGAGCACTTATAGAATAGGAATTATTAGTGTTTTCTAATTCCTCCACATCCTTTTTCTGAATGTTCATTTACCTGGTGGAGTGGCAGAGGGCTTACTTTGGTAACTGAGCTAGTAAATCCTGCCACTACAACCCAGCACCTTTCTGGTTTAGGCTGAAAATTGCCCTCCTCTAGAGATTGCTTAGCCCAGTAGATGAGAAAATCCTTCATGCAGTGTCATGATCTAATGAGATTACTCTTTAACCTTCAATTTCCAGTAACATTCCAAGTGCTAGGGAACTGTTATAACCGCAGTACAATCATAAAACGTGTATTAATGATCTTTCAGTGACAAATGTATTTGAAGT
This sequence comes from Galeopterus variegatus, assembly GCF_000696425.1. Classification (NCBI taxonomy): domain Eukaryota; kingdom Metazoa; phylum Chordata; class Mammalia; order Dermoptera; family Cynocephalidae; genus Galeopterus; species Galeopterus variegatus. Next base: position 49,628 of record NW_007727696.1, on the reverse strand, counting down.
AGGAACCATTAGATAGAACAAGAATCTTAGATACATGATTTTGATTAATTCTAAGAATTTGTGGTTTATCCTTCATATATGTTTCTGTATTTGTGTTCTATATATCATTTTTTAAATGAAAAAAATTAATATGACAGCACTGGGTTTTCCGAAGAGTTTACAATTACAACCAGTCATTAGTAATATCCCTCCCTGATGTTTGAGAATAGTAGAGACTGGCCAAAGGGAAAAGGCAATGACTGCAAAATTAGCCAAATAGGAGCCTCACCTGAATTACCCACATTATTTTCTCTATTCCTGTCTCTGCTTTGAGGTGAAGGTCTGGCTCCAGAAAAGCATTAATTTATCTTGTAGCTATACTGTAATGATGTAAATAGGCACATCCTAGCACTGAGAACTTCAGTATGTTTCCCCCCTGCATTATTCTCCTTTGTGTTGAATAAAGGCACATGGCTAAGAGAAAAGTTATTCATGTGGTCTACTTGGTCACATACTTCTCTGCTGCCTGGCTAGCCTAGAAAGGAGTCTAATTTGCTGATGATTACAATTAGGGGAGAATGATCCATTACATTAACTTTAATGAGCTGCTGCAGGTCACTTGGTTACGGGTGGTACCAGGCAAAGGTTGCAGTTCAGGGTGATATGAAATCCTTGACATCATCCTACTGATATTTGTGCAGGGGCCATAACAAAAGAAGCTTCGCTAGTTTGTGGTCATAGAAATGGCTGAACTTCACTGCATCTTTCCATTTGGACAAGCTTTCATTTTACAATTTAAAGTGCTTAATAATTTATAAACACAGCTGATGTAACTGGCAGTTATGATGCACAGCGTTAACTTAGAAGTGGTCTTGTAGTTGAAGGAATGATAAGGAGTTTCTGCATTTATTATATTTCCTCTTGCTTGATTTTAAGGGTACATTTAAACTTCAGCCAGTAAATTCAGAAGCTCTGAGAACCAATTAATGATTTAGTTAAAAAGTCTGCAGCAGAATGTAATAGGCTGACTTGTCTCTTTGAGCATGAGCAAGATATTTCTATGTGGAAATTTCCATTTCAAGATATATTAATATTTTAAACAATAGATGAAATATAAGCCCTTCAAGAAGACGAAATGATAGGAGGGCAAAGTAAGAGTATTTGCTTTATCTTACACTGAACAGGGTATTTCACTATGATGATAAGAATTTGGCCCTGTTGGATTTTTCTGGTTGAACAATAAATAAACAGAATATTAAGGTTTATATAGCATTTATATAGTAAAATGTAAAAGAACTTGGAACTTCTAATTTTTCAAAGAGAAGTCTTTTATCTTGTAAGAATCAAATAAAAATAAACCTCAAAAGCATGTGTTTTTTTCTCAAGCCTAACCTATGGTTTAGGAAAGGCTTTTGGATTAACTGTAGGCATTTTTGAACTGGTGACTGTTTTCTTTATTCCTAAGTAGAAAATATCTATATTCTCAAAACATGAGTGGGTGAGGTGTGTCCCAAGGGAATAGTAAGGGTTAAAGAAAATAAGATCAGAGTCTGCAAAGGGAGTCCATTTGGGTATCACTTCAGTGCAGGCATAAATTCCTAACAACCTCCCCATTCAGAAAGATAAACATATCATATGTGAAGAATGCTCACCTAATGATTTCAAGCTCACAGCAATCTTCCCTGCACCATTATCATAAATTGTCAGCTTGGCAAGGGAGACATAAGGAAAGAATTCATTGCGTGAAGCAACTCTTTTGACAGAGTTTCTTTCCCGGTTTATATTTATATGTGTGTTACTGCCCTCATTTGTATCTTTGTCAACACAGCTTCATTTTCACTCAGTTTGGTTATTCTTATCACATTTATGTTACCACTGCATGCCCAATTATTTTCCCTTGTTTCTGTCTGTCTGCAAAGGGAGGACAGAAACTGTAGAAATGCATAGTCAAAAAGTTTGACTGGTTTGAACAGAATCTCCTATAGTGTGGGTACAAACACTTTAGCCAAGGCTAATAATTGGCCAGTCACATCCTCAAAATTAAGTGACTAATTTTTCTCACGATTATCTAATTGTGGCTGCAATTAACTGCAGGTGCAGTGTTTGCACCTGCACCTAATAGAGGTACTAGGCCACTCAAAACAAGTTGCCCAGGCAAAGTCTTAGGGCCACTAACTCGTGGTTTGACAAATACTTGAAGCTGCCTGCTTTTAAATTAAAGACACTATTTGACAAACATTCTTTATTGTTCATAGAACTTACTTTAGCCTATTCTCTGCAGTTAGTGTTGTTTCTTAACTTGAACAAAATCTTTGTTAAACAGTTTCTGAAAAGAGCAGATGCCACTCTGGCTCTATGTCTCAAAACCTCCCATTATCTCTCTTAGATGGTTAAGCTTCATTTCTGCAAAGATGAGATAAAGGAGTAAATGGTTTTGTCTTAATGGCAAAGAGTCATGATTTGGGGACCAGCCATTTCAGACACCTCTTCATTATTGCTATATATTTGCATAAAATTTAGCAAGTGAAAACGAGACTTATGGAATCATATAAGTAGCTTGTTAACTGTAGTATTTTTGCCCACATGCTGATTTTTAATAGCCCAGCCCTATTTTGTAATTTACAGTTAGTACCTTTAATACTTACCAGAGTGCCTTGTACATGTTACATACTTTAATGAAATGGAGGATGCTGAAGTGACAAGGTCTGTAATTCATTTATAGTTATAACCAAGTAAATTTTTAGTTTTTTCTTTTTTATCTCCCCCCAAACCTCCCCTCCTCCCCACTGCCAACTGTCTTTACTTGGAAAAGGACTAATCTGTGATTCACATTTCTCTCTGTCATGCATTCCTCCTGGGAATACTGGAATACCTGGCTTAGAGTTGACATTGATGTGGCAGCCCTTCTGATGAATCTAGCTGGTCAGTGACATCATTGTGCTATTTTGAAAGGGGTGTAGCATGGAGTCCACGGGAGAGAGACAGTGTTCCTGTGAGTGCTGGGTTACAAGGGAGGTGGATGAATCGAGTGAGAGATGAAGATATGGCCTAGTCATAGCTGGCACTGCCTTTTCTGCCCTTGGATCTATGTCATGACCACCAAAGCTTGTATCAACAGACTTTGAAAGGATGAAAGCATGGATATTTCCCAATTGTGTGACTTCTGACCTTCGATGACCTGCATTTCCTTAACAAACACAGGCTCCTAGGTCACGGTACAGCATGGATAGAACTGGACAGATTAAGACCTAGCTGGGGTCTTACAGCTTCTTGGTAGATCGCAAGTGAGGAATAAGGAAACGTGGTGCAGGCCCTGAGATTAGAGGTCGATAGTCAGGATTCTGACTTAACAGCTTTATTAGGTAATCATCTATCAAAGGCTTTATTAAGTGGACACACATCATCCTTACAACTTTGAGCTACCAGAGAGAGAATTGTCTTTGACTTTGGAACTATTGCCATTGCAAACTTCAACAGGATTGTCATAATTTTCAAGAGGAATAACACAAGAATTTTTTACAGTCTCAAAATCTTTGAAAAACATTTAAGTAGTGTGACTACTTTTAATCTTCTTAAGAAAAATGAACACCTTTTTAAATATAATATCAGGTTAGGATAGTCATGGAATAGGTGATGCCATATTTTTGATGCCTCCTCATTGTTCATTTATTTTGAGAAGAAAATTAATGTCCTTTTTAAAATAGCAAGTGTCTTATCTCTTCCTAAAAAATCATATTACATACGTAATATAAAACTTTATGGGCCGGCCCGGTGGTGCACTGCTACAGTGCGCCGCTTGAGAACGTGGTGGCGCTCCCGCCGAGGGTTCTGATCCCACATACAGACCGGTTCCCGCTCACTGGC
>NW_007727696.1:38738-45129 GCF_000696425.1 Galeopterus variegatus | reverse complement strand
CCGGTACGGGCGCGACACTGAGGGTTGCGATCTGTTGCCGGACATGAAAAAAGACAAAAAACAAACAAACAAACAAACAAAAACTTTATAACATTAAGAGACATTTCCAAGGAATTCAGTGTAGTAGCAGATGTATTATTGTGCATTCAGTACATAAATTTCAAAATCTCAACAACTTAACTTAATAAAATTCCAGATGCCCGAGTGCCTTATTCCTACAAATTCTTATGAGTCCTGGGTTCCAATTCTGGCTCCCTGAATGAATGAATAATTTAATTGAAGAAATTTTTCTTTCTTATTTCTAAAAGAATCTCTAAGGAATTTTTCTTCTGTATTTATAAAATACAAGTCCATCAGCTGATCTTTCCTGGAGGGATACCAGGAGTTGTTAAAACCATTTATGTACCTTTGTAGTTCATTTACACATTCTTTTCTCAGTTTGAAGATATGTTGAGAAACCAGAGATGATCGTTGTTAGTAACAGAACAATCATTAAAACTGCCTTTCTTTCTCCAGTGATAGATCAGTAGCTTATATTTAGTTTGGGATTCTTTGCTTAGGTAAAGACATTTTTAAAAGTTCAAATCTATAATTGTGACATCTTTAGTAATGCCAGTTTTCTTCTGGTAATGTTCTTCTCATGTCATACTTTGGGAGAAAACCATCATGATATTTAAATCAAAGGATACACTTTTTATTTGGCTATTATGTGCCCATATTTCTAAATCTAAATGTGGCAGAGGTAGTGGACATGTGGTGTGAGGCTCAGTTTCCCCTTCAAGATCAAGGCACTCACTCCTTCAGCTGCCAGGAAAGTTGACTGCTGCTGGCTCATAGCTGAGTTCCTTCTCAGAGTTGCCCTCTGCCAACAGGAGCTGCCTTGCTCTCCTAAGGGCAGCACACATTCAGTGAGTGGGTCATGCAGGGGTAAAACAGCCTGTCCCCCTTACCCCAGTGTAGGGCAGACCTGAAGGCCCAGGTGGTTCCAGAGATAATTAGAAGATTGTCTGAGATCTTTGCTACAACTGTTTTTCTATTCAACTTCTCCCTCTACCAAATCCTGCTTTCCTCACTCCCTTATCAGTTCTGAGAGTACTCCACAATAAAATGCTGGCACTTCCATTATTAACTCAGAGGCTGTCCTCAAGGAACTCAACCTAAAATAGCATAGAAATACAAGGTCTAAGAGATTATGCCAGATATTAGATGCTTCCTGAAACTTTCTCTTTTGCAAACACTGCTCCTTTACTCAGTGAATGTGTGTGTGTTTTAAAGCCTGTATATTCAGGCTCTGCAGATGGGCCATTTTAGTACTTCTGTTAATATATTTCTAAATCTTTTAGTGCTAAACCAAGCACCTAATACTAATTCCATTAGGCTATTGGTAGGCCATGAGATTATCACCCAGAACAGACTAAGAAACAGCATGTGTTGAGAGCTGAGGAGTTAATGGGGAAGACCATTTTAGTGAGCACACACTAAACCATCTGCAAGACTTCATGTCTCAGAATGCAAGTGACCGGGTGACTGCACTCTCTAAACACAAAAGGAAATGTTTCAAAAGTCAGGCGCCAAGAATGATTTGTTTTGCACTTAGTAAATCCCTTACAAAGCAGTCAGATATAAGAATTGATCTCCTGGAAGGTTTGCCCCTCTCTCATGCACACACGAATATATAGCCCTGGGGGATTCTTCCATTTCCTAAGAAGATAAACGGTATATGGTATAACCAAAGCTTGGCATTTACACATTCTTGGGGGGTAATTTGAAGTTTTCTGTAGGGCAGCTTCAGAGATGTTATAAAGAGGTTATGAGTCAGAAATATGGAAAAGAGGTGGGCAGAGGGCAGGGAGAGCAATAGGAGGGAATCATGCCCTAGTTTTAGTCTATATTGGCCCTCTGATTACATCATTCATCCATTCAGCCATTCATCCATCCAATATATGCTTGGCTGAGCTAAAAATATTGGATGTTTAGACCAGCAGTCGTTTATAGGAGCATATGCTGAAAGTGCATAATTTCAAAATCTGACCAGCTCAACCTAACAAAAGCCAGATGTCTAAGTGCCTTATTCCTACAAACTTCTATCATCCCTCAGTAAGACACTGAAATGATGGAAATGAAATCTTAATTTTGTGACAACTTGTGGTGCCCTAGGAACCTATCTTGCAGGGGACACTTAACTTAGAGTAGGCACTTAGTCAAGCAATATGACACAGCAAAAGTGCTCAAGGATAGTAGTTTGCTAGACTATCTGAACCATGGAGATGGGCAGGACAGAGTGGGAGACCTATAGATTCAAATAGTGCTTGGAAATTTTGTACTTGTGAACTACCAATTTGGTGTGCAAATAAAATATGTATTACATTCACTCCAAATTAGGAAACTTTTGTGACTTTTTTCAATTTCCCTTCCTTCACTGTTCTTTTGCTGTCATCCTTTGGATATATTTGCATGGTGGTTGTGGTAGTGGGAGCAGCTCTAGAAAGCCTAGAAATGTATTCGCTGATTGTATTCACAGTGCCTGCTGTTTTAAACAATGTATTTAGAGTGACAAACAAGTCAGACAGATAAGGTCTCTGCTCTCAAATGGAGAGAACATGCTACCTATTAAGAGAATTAGGTGAACCAAGACCACAAGCTATTACATGACTGTATATACATTTGCCTGTAGAGTTCATGTTAAGTTTTGTGTGGACAAGAATGTTTTGACTACTTAGGATAGTGTTTGGTAATTCTGGGGTATTTTATTTTTGATGCAATGTAGTAGCTTTATGATATGCGTGAGAGTCATGACTGATGTTGATATTTCTCTATTCTAATTATAGAAAGAATGATGTAAATGGACTTGCTGAAGTTTGAGGCTTATGAGAATAGTATATACTTCATTTCAAACCAGAAAGTTGGAGGAGCAAAGGTCAACAGACTATCTTTTTCTGTGTGGTAGGTGTCTTAGCACTTTGTGTATTGCCACTATCATGTGAGAAGTCATTGAAGACTACAGGGACATGAACTATAGGCCACAGTTGCTTTGCTTGGCAGTAGATTGCTTGGTAAGAGTATCCCTGTTGGTGCCTCAGGAACTGCCAAGAAACTATGCTTCTACCAAAAAGCTACCCAAAAGTTCTGTGGGTTAACTTTAACTAGAGGAGTCATTGACGCCTCATACATTTCTTATCCAAGGGCCTGGCCCTGGAGAATCCTGTTACCTCCTTAACAGGTAGGGGTACTTCCTAGGCAAGGCAAGTCCCAATGTGACATTGCCCTTGGATTAGAGAGAAGTGATTGAGATATAAACAATCTCCCAAGATCAAGGTGATATTTGCGATAGCACTAAGGAACTCTACAAAACTATATAAACATCTTTTTTTTTTTTTTTTCTTTTTTTGTGACCAGTAAGGGGATCGCAACCCTTCGCTTGGTGTCGTCCACACCACACTCAGCCAGTGAGCGCACCGGCCAGCCCTATGTAGGTTCTGAACCCGCGGCCTCGGCGATCAGACACCACTGCGCTCCCAGCGCCGCACTCTCCCGAGTGAGCCACGGGTTCGGCCCTAAACATCTTGACTCTGGCACTGTAAGAATTAATTTTTAAAATTTATGTTTAAATTTCATATGCGTAAGAGTTAATTTATTCTATTCACCATCTTCCTATCACTTATACCTACACTTTAGGACGCTTGTATAAAAATAGCTTATAGGTGTATCAAGTCTTCCTAAAATACTGTATTTTATTTGTATTGGTTTTAGAATACAATCTCTGGGGAGCCTTGGTTTATAAGCTTTTGAGTTACATGAGACAGTGCAAGCTGCTTAAGCAGTCAATTTGTATTCTTTGATGAGGATGATTTTTGACTTTGATGGCCTGACATATAAATAGGAAGAGGTATTATTATTAATCCTTTCCCCATAAGGAACCTTCTATCCGATTGCATTCAATAATGTTCCATGAAATTAACCCACCTTAAAGAAAGCTGAAAGTAGTAGTCTGGTGAGATCATAAGATATGAAGCTAATCACAGATCTTTGGTAACCAGTTAGAACTCAAAAGAGATCACATCATAAAAAATAAAAGAACATCTGGTGACTGGAAATCTAACATTAGCCATTCTTCGGGAGAGTTACTAAATTTAAATGATGAACTAAGGAGAGAGCTGGAATATATATACTTAGTTTTGCTTTTGGTCAATGTTACTTTTAGGAAGCAGATGAGGACACTTAGCATACTTAACAATCCTAAGAAAAACCAAATAATCATGTTGAGTAGATGTGTGTGTGTGTGTGTGTGTGTGTGTGTGTGTGATATTTATATTGAGATGCAGTTCCTTAGATTTTGAATATTTCTAGAAGCTAGTCAGAAAATGGTCAATACAGGAATACCTTAAAAGGCATGCTAAATTCAATTGGGAACTCAACATGCAATTTTTGAGAGACTCTCACAAAAATATCAGTTATTAGAATTTTATTTTCCCCAAGGGTAACCCCTTGAGTTTTTAATGTGTATGAGTATGATTTGCATCAATTTACTTGCATGAATCAGGATTCTCAGGAAGACAGCAGTGAAAACAAAGTGAATCATCTCTCTTATTTGGCCAGCAGATAACTTTTGCCACTTATCTTCTTGGCTTAGATCTCTGAGCCAGATAACAATGCCCTTAAACACTATGGATTCAGTGTTTATATTTGGTATATATAAGGCCTGACTCACATAAATATTTATGCCACTTAGTAGGGCATGCTTACCTGATTTACCTAAATATTTTAGCTAAATCATGACCCAAATGTCAGTTTTGGTAGAAATAGTACAATTCAGTGATTAAGAGCAAGGACTTTAGATCAGACACATTTAGACCCGAATCATAGCTCCATCAGTTACTAACTGAGGGACTAAGGGGAAGCAATTTCATGTCTAGGTAATAGCTATATCCAGATCATAGAGCTGTCAGTGGGACTGAATGAGATGTCCACACAGAGCTTGGCATAGTAATTGACATGCAAAAACGTTGTTAATCTGCTGAATATACTTGGTATGGATAATGATTCTTATGAAGAAAATAAGGAATCCTTTCCACTTCACCGTTTATGAGGACCACAGAACAATTAAAAAAAAAATTTTTGGCAGTTGGCTGTTTAGGGATCTGAACCCTTGACCTTTGTATTACACAAAATTGTTTTTTGATAATGGAACAAATGTACATATATTTTAGTTACTCTCTGTTAACTTAGGAAAGTGTACTTGGATGATATGTTTATTATTACAAAGTATGTATTACAGTGTATATCTTTTATTGGTAAAGTTCTTAACAATGAACCCAAAGTTATTTTTATATTAGTTTGAATCTCTTTCTTTTTCCATAAACCTGGTTCTGTTTCTCCAACCTGCATTTCCCAGTTTGTCTTCTCACTGTGGTTTACCACTGACTGATTGCTTCCTGGTACCACTGCTGAGCTTCTAACTGCATGGAGACCTCAGACTTACCACTCTAAGTGTAGACTTCAAAGGGTAGATAGATCTCTGCTTCAACCACACAGATCTCATCAACTGACTTCACTATTTGTTTTAGCAAAAGTCTTAGTGTCCCAAGAAAAAATGATGCATATTATGATCCATTCAGCTTTCTCTTTTACTTATTTGTCCTTTCTTTCAGTATTTGTTGCACTACTGCTATGTTGTAGGTGCTGTGTTAAGCTCTGGGGAGGTAATGGTAAACTTGACACAATACCTCAATTAGAGTCCACTAGTGACCGGAAAACAGATAATTAGAATATAGAATGAAAGTACATTAAAATCCAGAATGTTAGAAATTTCCCTCACTTAATCTTGGGGTGGGATTAACATGGTCCTAAAAGGCTTTCTGAATGATCTCAAAGACAAGACATATAGGATGAGTTAGCCTAATAGGGATATGGGGTGAAAAAGAGTATTGCAGACAGACAAACCAGCACAAGCAGAGACCAGAGAGCAAAAAGAGGTCAGTTACACATAGAAAAGGCTGGAATGTAGTGAGCAAGTGTGGGAAATGTACAGAAGGAGTGCATTCTGGTCTCCTATGCAAAAAATATCATGACAACTCATGAGTGGTTTTAAACCAAGGTCTGACTCCTGGAAGGGAAATGACTATCTCCTTGATCTTTGATGCCCTATCCTAACAGCTTAATCACATGGGTGCTCCTTTTGAGACAATGTGCCCTCTTCTGTCACACATTCAGTGTCCACAAGACAGATTCTGTGGAGTATACTATAAAGCAAATATATTTCACAGGGCCCAGTTTCTTGTAGTTTTAGGCTTAGCCTAACCTTTTGAAATTACGTATAGAATGTTAACCTTGCAAAAGATGGGAAAATTTCCCCAGGCTAAAAGTCTCTGTTGTAAGATATAGAATTGTAACA
>NW_007727696.1:37381-38537 GCF_000696425.1 Galeopterus variegatus | reverse complement strand
TTTTAGGCTTAGCCTAACCTTTTGAAATTACGTATAGAATGTTAACCTTGCAAAAGATGGGAAAATTTCCCCAGGCTAAAAGTCTCTGTTGTAAGATATAGAATTGTAACACAGCAAGGTTGATGGCTCAAGGACAAACAAGTTACTGATTGATATGTAAAGATACTGGGAGGATTTGTAGGGAAAGAGAATGTTTGCTAAGATCAAGCTTTTGTTGGTGGATTGACTTAACCTCTTGCAAATTGCATTATGGAATGTCACTTTGCTTGTTTTACTGATGTTACCAACCTCTATTGTTAAACTTGTTAAACTATACTTAGCAAAAACCCCACCTATGTTATTTTCCTGTAACTTCCTGGTCTGGAGAATAAATGCTGGAAGAGAACCCCAGTTTGTGGTTAATTTCCCAAAAGGAAGGAATGCTTCTCTCTTGAGGGTTCTGGGACATTAACCCCTTTGGGGTCTCTCACTGCTCAGAAGAGATGAGCTTTGAGTAATCCTTTAGTGGCTCTGTCACCCAGGGGAAGAGAGGTCACAAATCTGTCGGAGGCTAAGCAACAGATTCCACAATCCTCATTACAGCCTGTGAAGGCCTAGATCAATGACACATTCTTATTTCTGTCACAAGACTCTCTGCAGCAGGCTTGGCACTGACTGCCCTGGAGTGACTGCCTTCTTGCCCAGACTGGTGGGAAATAGACACCAAAAACATTTGCTAAAGTAATATCTGTTGATCTTAATAGAATTGTACATCTGCAGAGATGTACATGTGAGAGGAACCAAGCCACACCTTGGCTCGGTGTTCTGTGCTTTGGCGGATGGGCTTCAGCTGCTGGCAGAAGATTTTTAGCATATTTTGAACACCTCTTCATGGTAGGGCCTGACATACATATGGGAATAATCGCTATTTTTAGGTCTTCCCCTAGCCTTTACTTAATATTTAGAGTAACATAACTCTTTCCAATGTTGCTCTCTAAAAGGTAAGTCCCAGGGTCATGATTATAAGAATGAATTCCAACTCCACCAATTTCAGCATCCGGTCTATGGAAAAGTAAGGCACTTTCTACATCAAAAATTTTTTCAAAACTTTTTACAGGCCGGCCCGGTGGCGCACTGGATAGTGCACCGCTTGGGAAGCGCGGCGGTGCTCCCGCCC
>NW_007727696.1:33439-36321 GCF_000696425.1 Galeopterus variegatus | reverse complement strand
AAAAAAAAAAAAAAAAAAAAAAAAAAAAAACCTTTTTACAAATATTTTGAAAATATTTCAAAACAACAGGCATAATGGCATTTACAAAAAATACCAGCTGAAAAGTCTTAAGACAAAGGTAACATTTTCATGGGCAGTTGATATAGCCTAGATCTAACCTAGTATAATGCAATAGAGAGAGAGCATGCATGAGAATTTCCTTATTAAATTATTTTATTTGGTAGTCCGAAGATGAGTTGGATAAGGATGACTGTGAAACTGCTAAAAAGCAGAGAGCAAATAAAGAGGGACTAGAGAAGTTTTCCAGTTGCTCCAGGAGGGTCTTTAATCTCTGTCAGTTCAGAATGAAAGAGGAAATAGTAGCGATGTCCTCAGCTGCTTTTTCTGTTTATTCCGTGAAAGGCTCAGTCTGATGCTTCCTGCATAATCATTTACACTTTTATCTCTGTTCCAACACGATGACTGCAGGAGAGGTTGTTCAAACGGGGTAGGACAATGTGTGAAGGAAGGTTCTGTAAATTTTAAATCACTGTACAAATGTGTGTTGTGTTTTTGTTTTTGCTGGCCTCTGCATGAGGAGATGTTAGGACGTAGTGGAGTGGAGAGATTAATAATGTGTGTCTTGGGTCTCATCTCTCCCACTCTCCATGGTGTTGTACTGGGCAAGTCACTTGAGCTCCATAGGGCTCAGTTTCCCTCTGCCAAATGGAAAGAGTGACAGAACTTAACCCGTGGGAATTGTGAGTCGTTGAGACTGAAGTGTCGAATGCGCAGGGAGGAGCAATGAGAGATGAAGTGGGGGCTAGCTGCCAGCTCCAACCAGTCTCTCCTAACACTGGTTTCCTTGACTGAAATAGAAAGTGACACTCAACTCATGAAAGTGTTGTGAGAGTGAAATGAGATGGTGTGGTAGTCTGTTTCTGTTGCTTATCACAAAATACACTGAACAGGGTGATTTGTAAGAGAATGGAATTTATTACTTACAGTTTCTGAGGCTGGGAAGTCCAAATCCAGGGAACACATCTGGTGAGGGTTTGAGTGGTAGCAAGAGTGACCCAGGGATCTTATATGGCAGAAAATGGTGGTGTAGAGAGACTAACCTCTCATGTGCTCTTTGTTTTAGAGCCCTCAGGGCCACGCCCATGACCACCATTATTAATCCATTCACTATGGCATGGTCCTACAATCTAATCACCTCTTCAAGGCACCACCTTTCAATCACCATAATAGGATTTCCCACCCTCAAAAATTACAGTGGGGACAAAGCTTCAGTGAAGTTGGGGGGAGGACATCCAATCTACAGCAGACAATATATGTTAAATACTTAGCACAGGGACTAGCACTCAGTATGGAATACATGCTTGCTGTAATGAGTTATTCAGACTCACTGGAGAACCAAACCCCTTCCCATATTTGTTATTTTTGATACCTGGGTCAGAGACACATAAGATTTTAAAAATAAATTTGATAACGTTTTCACACACACAAAATCTCTGTTAAACGCAAATAACAAAATGTAGCCACTCTGGTTCACAAAGCTGTTTTCTCTGCTTCATTCAGTAGAGTGAGAAACTCCAGTTTGCCTCACTGTGCATAGGAGCCAGACTCGCCTTCATGTGATGGTGATAGTGCCTTCACCCAGTACCTTGCTAGGATGTCAGAAACCTTAGCAGGTAGTGGTGGCAGCATGCTAATGGGTAAACAGAATGGCATAGGACAGACTTGGCCTTAGCAGTTGCAGGAGGGAGCAGTGGCTTTAACTTGGTGCTATGGTCTGAATGTTTGTGTCCTCCCAAAGTTCACATGTTGAAACTTAACCCCCAATGGCATGGTATTAAGAGGTGGGGCTTTTGGGAGGTAATTAGGTCATGAGGGCTCTACCTTCATGAATGGGATTAGTGCCCTTATAAAAGAGGAGTAAGTGAGCATTTTTTGTCCTTGCACCATGCCATAGAAGGTGCCATCTACAAGGAACAAGCCCTCACCAGACACTGAATCTGCTGATGCTTTGATCTTGGACTTCCCCACCTGCAGAACTGCAAGCAGTAAATGTCTATTGTTTATAAATTACTCAGTCCAAGGTATTTTGTTGTAGCAGCCCAAAAAGAGTAAGGCACTTAGAGAGTGGTATGAAGCAGCACTCCTGGAATGGATATCGGCTGTTCATGTTTGGCATTGCAAGGGACAGCAGTGTGGGACCCAGGCAGCATCATGAGCCTTCAGCATTGAGTTTGCACTTCCAAGTCCTTTTCTTTTTTTTTTTCCTTTTTGTCTTTTTTCGTGTCCGGCAATGGATCGCAACCCTCAGTGTCGCGCCCACACTGGACCGGGACCGGCCACGGGATCGCAACCCTCGGTGTTGCTCCCACACCTCGCTCAGCCAGTGAGCGGGAACCGGTCTGTATGTGGGATCCGAACCCTCGGCGGGAGCGCCACCGCACTCCCAAGCAGCGCACTGTAGCAGTGCGCCACCGGGCCGGCCCCCCAAGTCCTTTTCAAGCTTCATTTGCTTCTTCTGTAGTCAATTATTTTATGCTAAGACCAATTAAAGCTGTATTAAGAATAAGCAGCCATGGGACTTCTGGAAGAATCTTTAACTTCTCATCTTCTTTTCCTATACTTCTTCACTAAGATCTAGGGAGGTAGGAAGGGGAGGAGTTTCCCATCAGCTAAGTTGCTGCAGGCTTTGTAACTTGGGCGAAGTCACTTTGATGACACCTGCAATGCCATTGTGGCCTGAGTAACTCTCTGGGCTCATATGCAGAGAAGTGGATGGGCAGTAGAAGCACGCATTCATTCACTTGATAAATATTTATCCAGCACCACTATGTGCTGGGTCCTGTTCTGGGAACAGGGGATACAGCAGTGAAAACAAAGACAAA
>NW_007727696.1:30567-32374 GCF_000696425.1 Galeopterus variegatus | reverse complement strand
AATAAAGAAGGAGGCTAAGAAAGTTAGGAATGTTCCACTAAGGAACACTCAAATTTTAAATCATGAAGAGTTAACTGCTCTTTCTAACTTATGACTGACTCTTTCAGTAACATGGCTCATTGTATATTGTGCTTTTCTTTAACTGTCTGGATTTTATGAAGCTGATGTAATACTTGGTACTAATTGCCAGTACTTCAAGAAAACGTTGTTGATATAAGAGAATGTCATCTTTTCGTTTTTCCTAACTGTACTTCATACTCTATACACACATAAAACAGAATAAAAACACACACTGGAAACATTATGAAAAGTTTCCCACTAGAGTAGACTGGCTACGTGTGGGAGTAAAAAAATACCTACACTCAAAATGAAAATGATTTATGACCATGCAGGACTGGGTTTTGGGTGGGCCACAAGGGATTTGGTAACCCAAATAGTGTCTAGAAACTGTACACATTTGGAAAATATTATTGAGATTTTTATCATGCCCTTTTGCTGGTTTGTTGAACAAATACTTCCTCCACTGAAGAAAATAAAAATTAGAANCTCCCAAGCAGCGCACTGTAGCAGTGCGCCACCGGGCCGGCCCCCCAAGTCCTTTTCAAGCTTCATTTGCTTCTTCTGTAGTCAATTATTTTATGCTAAGACCAATTAAAGCTGTATTAAGAATAAGCAGCCACGGGACTTCTGGAAGAATCTTTAACTTCTCATCTTCTTTTCCTATACTTCTTCACTAAGATCTAGGGAGGTAGGAAGGGGAGGAGTTTCCCATCAGCTAAGTTGCTGCAGGCTTTGTAACTTGGGCGAAGTCACTTTGATGACACCTGCAATGCCAGTGTGGCCTGAGTAACTCTCTGGGCTCATATGCAGAGAAGTGGATGGGCAGTAGAAGCACGCATTCATTCACTTGATAAATATTTATCCAGCACCACTATGTGCTGGGTCCTGTTCTGGGAACAGGGGATACAGCAGTGAAAACAAAGACAAAAGTTTCTATCCTCCTGAAGCTTACATTTTACAGGGGGAGATAGTCTGTGAACAAAGAAAAGACTCAATAAATAGATAGTATAGCAGATGGTATTAAGTGTTGTGGAGAAAAATAAAACAAGGAAGGTGATGGGGAGTGGGGTGTTGTACTCCTCATGGAACTACAAGACAAAAGTATTAGGCGTGCCTGTTCCATGCCTGCTTGATGGTGCATAGTTGTGCTGAGAGAATCAAGCAGCAGCAATTGCTACTGCTGGTCCCAGCAGCTATATCTTCCACTCAGGGTGGGAATTCTACAATCTGCATCTGAGACTGAGACCAAGCCTCCCTCCTGGGATTCTGACCTTGCTCAGTGTTAGGGACACTTTTCCTCTAGATCCTATCTTGGCCTCCAAACTTGGCCTCTCAACTTCACCTAATGTCCTATAGGCTGTGCTGGCATCTTAAACGGTTTTGGAGGCAAGCACACATGTTTATTGTGATTAATATAAAGCTCTCCCTCTATAATCACATCACGTAATAACTAACTGACAAAGCTTAATTTCCCTTATTTGAGACAATAGGAACTGAGTCATCATAAATAAGAAGAGACATCTCAATTCTCAGTTTAGCTCAGTATTCCAATATGGTTTCTTACCTATTGTATGAGAATTGCTAATAAATACCTTAACTTATATGAATTTTACTTTCTTTACTTTTCTTTCCTTATCTCTTCATTAGGTGCTAATAAGCAGTGAAGTAATTGAGTTTGGGCTTTTAAATAAAGAAGGAGGCTAAGAAAGTTAGGAATGTTCCACTAAGGAACACTCAAATTTTAAAT
>NW_007727696.1:27283-29123 GCF_000696425.1 Galeopterus variegatus | reverse complement strand
TTCATCTTGTTGGCAAAATTATATCCTTTAATAGCTCAGTTTTAAAATTTATTTCATTTTCTGTGCCAGTTGTTTTTCACTTATTCAAAAATAGCATTCATAACATCATATCATTTAGTAGTAAAAGCTTACAGTCTTGGAGTTTTCTCAAGACATGACAAAATTGATCTAATATTTTAAAAATGTTTATGAATTTCATGCAAATAAGAAAAGGTCAAATACCTTTATAATTTTTGTTTTTTATACTATGGAAAATTAAAAGTAATCAGTTGCAGTCTGGCAACCCAATTCAATCCCCCTCTTTCATTTTACTTTACAAATTTTCTTGATATATATAAAATAGTGTTTATTTTTTTATGTGTTCAATACATATTTTCTTAATTAATTTCTTTTTAATTGACACATATTGATTGTACATATTTATGGGGTATAGAGTAGTATTTCGATTCATATATACAATGTGTGATGATCAAATCAGGGTAATTAGCATATTCCTCATTACAAAAATTTATCATCAGTCTCCNCAGTTGCAGTCTGGCAACCCAATTCAATCCCCCTCTTTCATTTTACTTTACAAATTTTCTTGATATATATAAAATAGTGTTTATTTTTTTATGTGTTCAATACATATTTTCTTAATTAATTTCTTTTTAATTGACACATATTGATTGTACATATTTATGGGGTATAGAGTAGTATTTCGATTCATATATACAATGTGTGATGATCAAATCAGGGTAATTAGCATATTCCTCATTACAAAAATTTATCATCAGTCTCCGATGAGAGCATTTGAGCTTCTCTCTTCTAGCCATTTGAGAACATACAGTAAATTATTGTTAATTATAGATGCTTGGCACTACCGTAGACCACTACAATTTATTCTCCTATCTAGATGTTATTTTGTATCTGTTAACAAACTTCTATCCTCCTTCCGCCTCCTTCCCAGTCTCTAGCAAACACAATTTAATAATTTTAATGTATAAAGATGATCATAATTATATATTTTTTCTGTTAATAAACATTTGACTGTCAGTTCTTGGAGGTCAAGAATTATACTCATTTAATGTCTGTCAACATTACTATGCTCTTTGTAGGATTCAAAGCATGTGAGTTGGATTTGATAATGGATTTATTCAGTCTCACAGAACAACTGAATTGCAAAGGTAAATAAGCACCATTCATGTCAAAATCAAAAGAGCACTGTACTGGGATGGGGGTCAAGTTTGGCGACCTAGGTTCAAGTAAACACAAGTCTACCCTTAATCAGCAATGTAATCTCAAGCTAGTCAACTCAGTTTTCATCCAGTAGAAAGAATACAATAACGATTACTGACCTCATAGAGTTATTGTGAGAATCAAATGAGATGAATTATACAAATATACCTATAAACTGTAAACATTATTTAAGAACAGTCTATCCATTATTTTCCCTTTGTTCCAGGTCTGGCATTAATACTAGGTCATTACAGGAATTCCACAAGTCATTTTACCTTTCTGGACCATAAACTCATTTGGAGAACGAAGGTACTTGATTTATTTGACAAACACGAGGGTCTTTCTAGGTAGGATTCTTCAATTTACATGATTTTTAGGAACAAGTCAGAAAAGAGAATCTTCACTCTTTCAAAGAATCCAATAGGAATCAATTAACGGGAGAAGTGATTGTGCAATTGACTTTAAAAATTATCTTCCCTTCTAGCTAAAATAGTCTACCAGTTATATTCTTTTTTTTTTTTTTTTTTTTTTTTTTTTTCCGTGTCCGGCAACGGATCGCAACCCTCAGTGTCGCCCCCATACCGGACCGGGACCGGCAACGGGATCGCAACCCTCAGTGTCC
>NW_007727696.1:0-26401 GCF_000696425.1 Galeopterus variegatus | reverse complement strand
TTTTTTTTTTTTTTTTTTTTTTTTTTT
Source organism: Galeopterus variegatus (assembly GCF_000696425.1). NCBI lineage: Eukaryota > Metazoa > Chordata > Mammalia > Dermoptera > Cynocephalidae > Galeopterus > Galeopterus variegatus. The sequence goes on along the minus strand of NW_007727696.1, from coordinate 26,374 downwards.
TTTGTTTTTTTCCGTGTCCGGCAACGGATCGCAACCCTCAGTGTCGCCCCCATACCGGACCGGGACCGGCAACGGGATCGCAACCCTCGGTGTTGCTCCCGCGCCTTGCTCAGCCAGTGAGCGGGAACCGGTCTGTATGTGGGATCCAAACCCTCGGGCGGGAGCGCCGCCACGCTTCCCAAGTGGCGCATTATCCAGTGCCCCACTGGGCCGGCCCTACAAGTTATATTCTTAAAAAAATTTTTTTTATTGGTTATGAATATTCATATGATGCAAAGCTGATTGTCACCCCTCCTGCCCATGGTGTAAGGACCAGATTCTTACTGGCAGCATAACCATTACCACAAATTGCATTTGTACCCTGTGTCCCCCACCCAATTATCCCCCAACCTCCCTCTCTCTCCCTCTTTCTCCCCCACTCCATTTTGTAGCCCAAGGAATGTTCTCTCCCTCTGCAAGTCCAACTCACCACTGTGGTCTTTCTTTCCTTCATTCTCTCTCTCTTAGCTCCCACATATGAGTCAGTACCAGTTATATTCTTACATGATTTGTGAAGGTAACTAATTGATATAGTAACTCTTTAAAGAACATTTAAACACGGTTTTTGTTACATTTTCCAGAGTTGTAGTATCCAAATTCTAAGACTATTTATCCTTACCTATTAAGAATTTTTAAACATGCATTATAAATAATAAATAAATATTGATACATACTGTTTATGTAATTATAACCATTTATTTATATGTACATATAATTATGTACATTTTGAACACATAATTTATAAATTAGAAAAGAATACAGGTGGTGACATGGAGAACATAAGTCATGCTGAGAGCTGAAGTGCTCTGTCTTCTGGAGCATAAATTGTGGTGGTGGTACTTTTTTGCTCTTTCCAAACTTCAGGAATGCTTCTTATATAAACTGCATCTACAGATTCATGTGTCTATTCAATAGTGAGCTTATTTTATTTTGTATTAAACCCACTAAATCATACACCAATTTATTTTCTTTGTAAATTTAATCTGTTAGGGTAATACCTATATTTGCTAGAAGTGGTTAATCAAGTCAAAAGCTGAAAATTATTTTCTTTATTCTGTTTCATAAACTATTGAAAACTTATGGCTTTTGGATTAGCACGGTCAAATGATAATTATGCTCACATTTTTGGTATCAAGTTTCTATTATTCTAATTTGTTCAAACACTTTTGTATGTGCACTAGTCTCTCATTAAATCAGGCATTCCTTAAATGGTATTAATTAGCATGTGTAAAATCTACCTTGAAAACTCATTTAATTTTACAAATTATACTACTCCGTGATAGTATCCCTGGAGCTTCATCAAGTCTCTGATTTCTAAATAATTTTGAAGTGAATGAATTTTTAATAAAAAAAAAACACTAAAATCCTCTTTACAGTCATATTTAGCAGAGAAACATCACATCACAGACTTTCAAGTAGCTCTTGGATGGTTTCACAGGGTAGTTTTATCTATCCAACCTGTACTGTGCCTATTAAGTGTCAGCACCACGTGAGTCCCGGGTTAGTAGGACAAGGTTTCCATTTTTAAGGAGGAGATACTTCAGCAGGGAAATGGCACAAATAAATTTAATATTGCCAACATAAAAAGATTTGAGTCTTATTGAAATTCAGAGGAGTGGAAACTTGGGATAGGAGTGGAGAAAAATGTTGAAGAGATCTTCACAGAGGGTGAAATATTTTAGCTTGATTTTGAGATCGAGAGGGCTGGAAGGTATAGGCATGTCTGGCAGAGGAAATTTCATGAGCACTCCCATGGAGAGCAGCTGCCTGGTTGGGGAAGCGGAAGTTAGCTCAGTGTGGCTAATACATGGTATTCAAGGGGGTAGGGAAAGAATGATAGAAGGTAAGGCTGGATAGATAGTTTAGGGTCATAGTCTGAATTTGATGGACATAATACTAGATGGTGAAAAATCATTTACCACAAGGGTAGCACTTTCAAGTAGCTCTTGGATGGTTTCACAGGGTAGTTTTATCTATCCAACCTGTACTGTGCCTATTAAGTGTCAGCACCACGTGAGTCCCGGGTTAGTAGGACAAGGTTTCCATTTTTAAGGAGGAGATACTTCAGCAGGGAAATGGCACAAATAAATTTAATATTGCCAACATAAAAAGATTTGAGTCTTATTGAAATTCAGAGGAGTGGAAACTTGGGATAGGAGTGGAGAAAAATGTTGAAGAGATCTTCACAGAGGGTGAAATATTTTAGCTTGATTTTGAGATCGAGAGGGCTGGAAGGTATAGGCATGTCTGGCAGAGGAAATTTCATGAGCACTCCCATGGAGAGCAGCTGCCTGGTTGGGGAAGCGGAAGTTAGCTCAGTGTGGCTAATACATGGTATTCAAGGGGGTAGGGAAAGAATGATAGAAGGTAAGGCTGGATAGATAGTTTAGGGTCATAGTCTGAATTTGATGGACATAATACTAGATGGTGAAAAATCATTTACCACAAGGGTAGCAAAGAGACAATTTGCACTGATGTGGAGTGGCTGTTGGGAACACTCATGTTAAGGCTCTTTCTGGACTTAGTGGGAAAAATGTGGCTATGATCCACTACGAGAAAGATGAGGAAACAGTGGCTGTGATTTAGCAGATATTTAGCTAAGGTTTTCAAGTGAAGAACGGACATGGTTAGATCTGAAATTTGGAGAACAAAACATACACAAGAGCACTCTCTTGTCAGAGAAAGACTGATTAGAGGGGATGGAAATTAAGGCTAGTGTGAAGGTTATGATAGTAATTTAGATATGTGATGATATGCCATAAACTAGAGTGGTGATAGAGAAACAGAAATAAATGGACACTGCAGAAACATTATGGGGATTCAGTAAACATGTGATGACTGATTGGATATGGAGGGTGAAAGAGAAAGCAAATTCAAGGACTCTAAGCAGTATCTACTTTGGGGATTTGAGCAGTTGTTGAGTCGATCATGTACTGCTGTATAATAGACGACTCTAAAACTCAGCGACTGAAGTAACAATCACTTAATAACCTTGTGAATCTGTAGGTCAGGTGGACTTCTCCTGATGTAGGCTGTGCTTAGGCTGGAGGGGCTGAGGCAGCTTATCCAGTCCCACAGATCCATGGGGCAGCAAGGGCACCTCTCTTTTATAAGTCTGTCATCCGCCTTGTACCAATGTGTTAGCCAGGTAATATTCTTCTCATGGCAATGGCAGAGCTGCAAGACAGAAAAAAAAAAGTGAAGCTTTTTAAGTTTTAGGTTGAGAAATGGTATTTTGTCATTTCTTTTCACATGCCACTGACTAAAGGAAGTCACATTGCCAAGTCCGAAATTAAGAAATGAGAAAAATCACTCCACCCACAGTGAGACCAAGGCAAGAGTGTGGATGCTAGAATGATCAAGAATTGGGGGCAATAATGCAATCTACTACATTGTGCTATCAACATATTTTTAAATGAGAAAGTATTTCATAAATAAATCTTTAAGAAGCAGAAAATGCTTTATTTTGTTGTGTTATATCTGCGGGTACTAATGAATGAGTTTGGAGCCTGGAGGATCAGCCAAAGGATAATTAAACTTAAATAGCCTGTTTTAAATGAAGAACTATAGCTCTCTGGGCTGTTTGCACTGGACTGCTTCCAGGCAGCCCCTCTGCAAATTATTTTCAGCCATTAAAATCAGGAGAGGAGGCATGGGAATTTAGTCTGGAAGAAAAAGACATCAAGAGGAAATTATCAAGTTCTCAAATTGAAAATTTTATTTATTTCGTGAAATAACAGTAAAGTCATGGTTAATTTGGTCAGAGTTGCAAATCTGTGCTATCTTAGGGTTATAAAAATTTCAATTTCTTTATTTAAAAAAATTCAGAACGTTTAGAGTTTCCAAAATATAATGAATGAAAGAGCAGGAACAATAAAAATAAAGTACACAGTTATGTTGTATCTCTTGGTATTACAAATATACGTGATGACACTTCATCTAAGAGCTAGAGAAAGTATTGAACTTTAAGAACTTTGCATTTGTCATTTACTTTCTATGAGTATTGCTTTTGTAATTGGTTAATATACTCCCTGAAAGAGCCAGTAATATAAAAAGTACTATAATATGGTGGGTAAAAGGGGAGGGGGGCAAGAACTTTGCATTTGTCATTTACTTTCTATGAGTATTGCTTTTGTAATTGGTTAATATAGTCCCTGAAAGAGCCAGTAATATAAAAAGTACTATAATATGGTGGGTAAAAGGGGAGGGGGGCATGTGAACATGCACTGCAGGTAAAAAGGCCATCAAATTCCTTAACATTTTATCTTTATCTATATCTGTCTATCTACCTATCTCTCTCTCTGATAACAGTAAACTAAAATACCTAACAAGCAATGTCCAAAACCTGTACAAGGAAAACTACAAAGCATAAAAGTATATCTGAAATAACAGAAAAACCTCCCCATAATTTTGGATTGAAAGAATCATCATTGATAAAAATGTCAGGTCTCACTAAGTTAACTATAAATTCAATGCAATCTCTCTAAAAACACCATCATGTTTTGTTACAGACCCAGACAATTTGATTATAAAATTTATTTGGAAGAGCATAAAAAGCAAGGACATCCAGGAAAATCCTGAGTAATAGGATCAATGAGGGGGAACCAACCCTAACAGATCATTTAAAAGCCTCCATAATTAAAGCAGTATATGTTGTCTCATGCATAGAGACAGATAAATTAATATAACACGTTATAAAATTCAGAAATAGACCCAGCATTACATACGGAAAGTTATGTGCAAAAAAGCACTATTTCTAATTAGTTAGGAAAAGATAGAATTTGTATTAATTGATGTTATGATAACTAGATAGTCACATAAAAAATAAGATTGGATCTAATTTTCATACCATTCATTATGCTAAATCCTGTGGATTAAGAGATGTAAATGTAAATGATTAACTCATATAAATACTAAAAGGAAACATAAGTATTCTTTCTGTAATCTGGAAGTGGGGTAAACTTTTCTAACCATGACTCAAAATCCAAAGGCAAAAGAGAAAAAAAAAACATCATGGTTAAAAAACTTTTTATTTTTTATGTCACACGAAAACTTTTGCATGGCATAAAAAATAAAGCATAAGCAATCTACAAAGACAAATGACAAATTAGAAAAAAAGTTTAAAACTACTTCACAGTCAGAAAGTTAACATTCCTAATATAATAAGAGCTTCCGAGAAAAAAAAAAAAACAGTTGACCCTTTATAGAGAAATGGGCCAGAATTAGGAACAAACAATTCACAGAAGAACAAAAAATCCTTAAACATATGAAAAGATATTCAACCATCCTCATAGTAAGAGAACTACAAGTTATAACTTCACTGAGATACCATTTGTAACGTGTCAATTAGAAAAATATCCAAAAATTGCCGGCATTACATACTGTTAATGCTGTGGGACAAATGACACTCTCAAATATTGCTGATGGGAATTATAACATGTAGCAAATTCCAATATGCATTTATCATCTGCCCCAGATATCCTACTTCAAACTATATGTTGAGCTGGTGGCTTAATTAAGACCTGAGAAATTGTTTCATACTTTAAATATTCAGTAATTTGCCTATATATTGGTAAAGGACAGAATTACAACAGATTGGTAAAGGGCCACGAGAAACAATTACATTGTATAATGGTGAATATACTAATTATCCTGACTTGAGTATCACATATTGCACACAGGTATTGATATTCAACTCTTTACCCCACGGATATGTACAATTAACTATGTTTCAATTGAATAAATTAAATAAATAAATATCAGTATTAAATAGAAAACTAAAAAAATAATAATGGTGAAGATCTCAAATGGTTTTATTGCAATTCTCGAATCATGAAACACTTCATTTCATACAATAGAATAAATGTTCCAATGAGCCAAGCAGGGGAGGTTGGTTTTATAGACAGAACAAGGATGGAGAAAGCAGAAACAAAGAACAAAAAGTGAGTTGGTCATTTCAAAGTTACTTTCTGTGTAAGGTGGAGACAGGGAGACAGACAGAAAAATAACTGATTATTTAACACCAGGTTACATCAGGCTATCCCTTTTGTATAAGGATCAAAGCAGATGGAACTTCACTATCATGCCTATTGAAGACTTAAACTGGCTTATTTGGAATTTCTCAGAAAGTCAGACCACAACTTACTTTACAGGTTTGGTGACATGGAACTTAGTGGGAGTGACTCCATTTTGATTTTTAGTCTGGTCTTTTGGAGCCTAGTGTAGGAACTTAGCCCAAAACAATGGTCTCCTGTAATGTTTATTTAACAACATCCTTATCTCTAATGAGTTATATCTTAAGGCTATCCTAAGCAAAATAAAACGAAATAAAAATAAGGACAATGACAAGTTTTCAGTAATCTTATGTTTATTGTTCTGAAACTATTTTATATATATTGTGTGTGTGTATATATATGTAAAATACGTGATACACACACATATGTTATATGTGATGCATAAATTAACTAAACAATTTTTTAAAAACTAAGATCTTACCTCTGTTTACTAAAAAGATCTAGAAATAATTTCTCACCCAGAAAAAATGAACATTCCTAGCCCCCAGACTGTGGACTATGAATATGATTTCCCACTTCAAAATAGACTTCTTGAACAAATAGCTGACTCCAAGTCTGGGTACCAAAAGTTGTAAGATGAGCCTGAAACATCTTGTACCTGAAAACAAGGAAGCTGTCAAAGACAACTGGAGCTGTAACATGAGGGCTCAGGAGCCTTGCAGAGGATCACACTGGACAAAGAAGGGAGAAATTACATTATCAATAAGAATAATAACTGCAATGTAATATTCTCTAATGAAATACGAAACAAAATATTACCACCCCTGAAGGAAAAAAAAAAAAAAATCAAACAATCAGATCAAATCCCTAGATTTATCTACCAGTTTACAGAAAATATGAAGAACAGAGAAATATATTAAATGACACTATGGGGATCAATCAGCAAATTCTAGGATGAGGAAAACCCTACAGGACAAAATTTACTTAAAAAAAAATAAATTGCAAGGGAAATAAAAGCGATATATAGATTAAAAGAGACTTAAAAATGCATGTCAAATGAGTGAAAATTGAGGACCTTGTTTGAATCACAATTACAACAAAGCAATTGTAATAAAAAGTACTTACAAGGCAACCTTTGAAGAAGTTTGAACACCGACTGCATATTTAATATCACTAAGAAATTGCTGTTAATTTTTCAGGTGTAGATAATGGTATTTTAAGAGAGCTACTAATAAATTCTGAAATGTGTATGAATAAAATGATATATCTGAGATTTGCTTCAGTATAGTCCAGTGGGGGCAAAATGTGAAGTTATAAGTGAAACAAGAATTGGTGATTGTCGTAGCTTGGGAATAGGTACATGGGATTTACCATGCTCTTTACTTTTATGTATGTTCGATATTATCCACCACGAAATGTTAAAAAGGAGAGAAAATGCCATTAAAATGCTCCTCTTCCTCATGCTGCTAGATCAAGTAAAACTGATGATCCTATTTTACATTTTTTCCACAATAAAATTAGTAGAAAACAAGATGACAAAATGGTCTTAAAATTCAAAGTCACTTAAATGCCACAAAATAGTGAGATGGTTCAACTGTTTGTGAAGCTCCAATTAATACTTCCTGGAGTGTCTTCTATGTGCCCCCATGTAACATTACAAATCACCATAATATAATTTACAAGGAGTTTGCAGTTCCCAGAATGTCATTGGGTCTCTGCCATCAAGACAAAGGTGACAAGAGGTATTCACACAGAGAGATGAATAACGCGATCGTGCTCCTAGCTAGTTAATTGTTGATTCAGGAAAGCAGCGTGGAGGTGTGGTTAGGAGCAGAGGCTTTGGAGTTAAACTACTCACTACTTGCTATTCACTATTCCTCATCTGAAAAGTAGGTTAATCATGCTTCCCTAATAAGGTTGTTATTATGTTTATAGAACTTCTATAGTGCCTGGTACAAATGAAGATACCCAATCATTGTAATAACTATTGATATTATTGGTTGGTGATAATTATCATCTGAAAACCTGAAGCAGAATTCCAAGCTCAAAAGAGGAAAGCAGAAAAAATTCTAAATTTTTCTGTGGGAGGTATATAACTTTTGGGTCAATGATAACAAATGATGCTCTGTGTGTTTTGTGCTTGGCTGGAAAATCTCCAAATTTCTTCTCTTCTGAGTAGCTCTTACTTTCCAAGTAGGATATCTTGGAACCTGATCAGATGACTGTCCGAGGAAGTTGTAATTCTGATGAAAATAATTTGCAGTACCGTAGGTCTTAAATACTCGCCGAGAAAGACCTTTCCTATTGCCAAATCTCTAACTGTGTGTGCTTTGATTAAAAAGGCCGCTGGTAAGAAAGTCTGGCAATCTTGTATTTGTGTCACTTCATTTGCCTTATAAACAGAAACACAGAGACATACAAAAAGAATGATAAGTATACATAAAGGAGGGAAAGATATAATATTGTCAGATATGATCAGGGGACTTTTCACAAAGGAGGTGACATTTGAACTGATCTAGAAGGATGAGTGGGAATTTGTTAGGAAGACAAAGTGGGGAGGATATTCTAGGCAGAGGCAAAGAAGGAGAAGGTATGGAGATGCAGTCATGTGGGTCATGGCCAAGTTCGTCAGGCAGGTGGAGGATGAGGCTGGGAGGTGGAGGATGAGTACAGGATGAGGCTGGGAAGGTGGGTGACTGTAGCTCTTATAGGACTTTTTTCTGCCTGAGTTTGCCCTTTATTTTCTAGACAACGTTGAATGTATTTTGAAAGTACAGTACAGGATGAGGCTGGGAAGGTGGGTGACTGTAGCTCTTATATGACTTTTTTCTGCCTGAGTTTGCCCTTTATTTTCTAGACAACGTTGAATGTATTTTGAAAGTGGGGTTAGTCATGCTTATTGTAGTGATTCAGAAATATGACTGATGGATGTGTAGGGTAAAGGATAGACACGAATCTCAGGAGAATAAAATGAGGGTGGCAAGTTCAAATTCAAATTCAAGAGATACATGGGAAGGAGAATTGATGGGACTTAGAAAAAATTCATAAAGATGAAAAAGCTTCTCATTCAGAGAAGTGAGTAGAAATCATTCTATTCATCAAGATAGAGTGGGATTGGGTAAATAAATACTTTGATAGTGGAGGTGTTGAGTTGGAGGTGCACATACTTCCACATCACCTCACTCACTGACAAGTTGGACATGGAAAGCAGTGGGAAAGGGTTAGGTTGGAGAATGACCTGTAGATTTCAAAAGGAGGGTGAGGAAAAACAAATCAGGAAAGAGCAAGGGGTGCAGAGGGAGGGATTTGAAGTGCAGAGTGCCACATCCAAGAGCACAAATCTTAATTATATGAATCAAAGTTATGCCTAATCCAGGTTGCAGTATTCAGTATTCTGGGAAAAGTATGTTCTCATCAGGTACAATCTGAATTCATAGGGAGGATCTATATGAAGAAATTTAAGAGATTCTTAAAGGAAAACCAAGGTCTTGCTAGAGGAATGAGGTTCTTACTAGTATGCCATCCCCCAGGGATACTGATAGAAGAACTGAATTAAAGGGGTTGGTTGATGGACCACTTTGTCACCTGGTCTCACCCAAAGGGAATCAGGTAGGGGTGCTGCCGAGTGTGTATTCATCAGATCATGGGGCTTTCTCTACCTGTAGCCTCTCAGACAAAGGCATAGATTACTTCCCAACCTTGTTAGGTAGTGTGAGTGAGCCACTAATATATCCTGCCTGGCTCAAGTCCCACTCATTTTTATTATGTTATTACTACTTTCTAGGAGTAAGTAATTTAGATTGACTGAAGGAGAGAAGAAATTGGAGGAAGAAATTGGAACCACAACTAGAAAGAGAGATGGTTGTCAGATCCTGGAGAATCTCTAATGCTAGGCTAAGGAGTACTGATGATATATTTTTTGAAAAAGTTTGATCATGGACTGTTCTGGTATTTCTTAGAGCTTAGAAAATTATCGATTGTTGAAGGGATGTGAAATTGCATATAGGGTGAACAGAAACTCTCCAAAGAAGAATCTGAAAGCAATGCATCACACCTGCAGACTGTTGAGAGCTCCATGGAGCCATGAATCAAACTGGCAACAGAAGATCTGAACAAAGCTATTTGTGGAGCCAAGGGCAAAGGTGCACTCAATGGCAAACCCTGTAAGCAGAGGCCAAGGAGTGGAAATAACTACTGGTTGCAGACTGATATCTTCAGCTCATTAAAAGAAATTGCCTGGAGCCTCTATATACAATATGACCTTGGAGCATGCACCATGAAAACTCCTTTGGTGCAACTACTTTATAAGAAGATCTTTTGGTATTTAATTACATAATCCTCTTGGAACTGGTACAGGTTTTCAGGGGAATTTTTCACTAGAGTGAGCAGTGTTAGAGTGAGGTTCTAGAATGTGACTATTCAAATGAACAGCAAGTGCTAAGTACACCCTTTGCATGTTCTAATGTTGGGGAGACCTTGGCAATAAAGCCTGCAGCATTTCATTGCCTTGTCTTATGGAGAATAGGACAAATGAAGGCATAGGTAATCCTCAGACCTTATTTTCCATCAGTATTTTCAGCATTATAACACTTTGCTAGAGCATTAATACTCAATTATTTGACACAATTTCTGCACCTATCTTCTTTGGGGATACTAATAACCTGAGAAATTGAGCAGGAAGGAACCAAAAAAAAAAAAAAACAACTCAAGTAGTTTAGAAACTAGAGCATGAACCAAGTGACCAGTACATTGCTCCATACTGACAACAGTGGAAGAAGGTACTTTGATCTGAAACTCACCACAGTCAAATCATTTACTCTTTGTAGATCTGGCCCCTGTTTATGCAAAAATTAAGTCCAATTGTGAAATGAGGTAGTAATGAGCAAGATGAGGGTTGCCAGAAAGTCTTAGGTTTATATTAAAATTACCCTTTTGACTCAGATGGCCAAGACTCTCCATAAAAGTCTAATCAGCTACTGATATCTAAATACACTTTTAGGCCAATTAGAGACAAATAACCCAACCACGAGAATCTGTGACAGGAAAGGTGAGAAGGACATACTCTAAGAAGCCATTAGTGAAAATGTAGGGGAGCAATTTGGGCATTCATCCAACATAATAAAGAAAATGATTAAAAGATATCTATAGTTCGAAGAATTAGAGAATTACTGTTCACGAAGGAAGAACATTATGCAGTCAATAAATAATTGACACTGCAGTTCCTCTTTGCTTCTACTGACCTTTCAGTTAGGAAAATGAAATTTCTTTAATTAAGCTTAAGATCTTCATCAGTTTGTTTAATTCGTTTGAAAGAGCTATTTGAGACTAATGTGTCTAGAACCCTTATTGTCAATGGTGGGAGATCTGCCAGTTTCAAGACAGAATGAATAGATAGAGTATTTAATTAGAGATGACCTATCTAGTTGGAAATTATTCCAAAAAATACAATCATCTCCTTAAGGTTTTATATACAATGATAGACTTCTAAAGTCAGATGGCCCAGGGTTTTAACGCATCTCTACCACTCCTTAAATAGGGCAAATTACTTGCTTTTTCAGTGCTTCAGCTCACCTTTAAAAAGGAGATGATGTCTGTCTTATAGGATAGTTGTGAGGATTTAATGAGATAATACGTGGAACATACATAGAGTTTTACCTGGCATATAGCGATCCCTCAATATAAGTTAGTTATTACTATTATTATTGTTGTATAAGAATAGTGTTGATTCTAAGTTAGAGTGGGCATGGGTTGGAGAATACATGAAAAGGGTATACTACAAGATGTATCTGCCACAAAACTCACCAATGGTGACCAAGGAGTCATTTTTCTCTTGTACATGAGTAACCAAAGAGTGACACTTGATTGCACCAGATTCATTAAGCAGAAATTTTCCAATGTCATAGCAGTGAAGATAAATATGTGAGTCTGAGAGAAACATAGGACAAAGGTGAGATTACTTACTAGGCAGGATGCCCCTTAAAAAAGATAACTGTGGTACGACTGAAGGAACACACGACAGGAGTGAAAAAACTTACATTTATCTCAGCCAGACTGCAAACCTCTGATATTGGGCACCATGTCTTATGCTAAATGGAATTCTCCATGCCTACTATATTGTCTGGTTCACAGTAGGCACTCAGTAATTGCTGAACAAATAAAGGAATGAACCATATAGTTAATCTTATGCAAATCACAATTTGTATGGACCCCAGTTTGAATTTGCTTTCTTTTATTCTTAAAATGACAGGGTTGTGTTAATAATCTTTAAAGTCCCACAAGATCTTCACATGTAAAATACCTTAAGAAAAAACCCAAGGAATTCCCTGAGAATGATAATTATTATACAGAGCAGTGCACCTCAGATGTTAATGTTCAGGTAAGTCATCTTGTGAAATGCAGATTCTGATTCAGTAGGTCTGGGAAGGATGTGAAATTCCAGCTTTCTAAAAAGTCCCCATGTGATGCTGATGCTTCAGTTCCATTGACCACACTTTGAATAGCAAGGGTTTAAGAGGTTGTTGTGGAAATCCTTGCTTAGATTATAAAAAAATAGAGAAGAGTGTCTTAAGACAAATACAAATATGTTACTGTTTGAGTTCAGAGGAGGAACGAAGGATTTTTATTATTTGAAGACTTCATGAAAGACATGAAATTTGATGTTCAGTTGAAGGGTGGGTAGGATTTGTGGCTGCATTACAATTTGCAAACTGTTTTTATTTCCTGTTGCAACAATTGTTTACACAGATCTTATAGATTCTTTTAAATCTCACAATGACTCAAAGAAGTGGAAGTAGATTTTGAGCCCCATTTTAGAGTAGAAAAAGAACTCGAAGTGACGGTGATTTTCCCAGCCAGTAAAAAACACTTCTGTGGCTAGAGTAGAGGTCTTCTGAATTATAGTCAGTGTTTTCTCCAAACACATTACATTTTCCCTAACTAGGTGAAGCTTAAGCCTACTGTGCTATGAACTTGTCAGTCATGAAATCTGACATTGCTCACCAGGACTGAATAGTGAGGAAGCCCTAATGACTATCTGATGTAAGGAAGCCAGTATAGAAACGATAGCTATTTTCTTCTTACTCACCAGCTATTTTCAAGATTCAAAGATTTAGCTTGGAAATTCTCAAGTTAGGATTAAAAGGGACAGAATCAACAGGCTCTGATAATATTCATTTCCCATGGAGAAAGGTATCAACAGAAATATCAAACAATATGTCCGAGGTCTCTGCAACCAAGAGTTTGGAAACAGATTTGATCTCCAGTCCTTCCTCTATTAAACCACACTAATACCCAGGCAGTTGTTTTAAAATTTTGAAGAGGTTTTGAATTTCACTATAATTTGTTTTTTCCTTTCAGCATTCATGAAGGTCAAAGGCACAGAGAAAAATATGCCTGAGAAAACATCAAATATTAACAAGGTATTAGTAAACCATTATAACTCAAGTATTTAGGCACTTAAATTTTAATAAATGCTTTCTTCAAAATCCCTTTTCAGCTGATTGATCTTAAACAGCTTTGTTTCTCTAGAGTCTTAACAGTAGAGTGAAATGTAAATTTATATTTTAATTTTTCCCTGTGGTTCCAGGTAAAACTTTCCTAGAAAATGAGAATGATTGCATTAATTCTCACAGATGCAAAACAATTCCCATGTTCTTTTCTTAGTTCTAATTTTGGTTCATGAGGTTGCCCATAGAAAGCCTCTCTGAAAAACAGCATATTCAGCAAGACCTATACATTAAAAATAGCCAGGACAGAAGTTATAAGACTCTGTGTTCTTGGTTTAGTGCAATTCTAACTATTGTTTGATATTTTTTCATTTGTACCAATTCCACTTTTGTGGGCTTGCTTGTAAAAAATAATCCGAGCAGCTTCTTCGGAAGTTGAGAAAAATTTTCTATCCTTACAAATGCTCTCTCAAGCAACAGGGATGGTACCACATATACATTAAAAATAGCCAGGACAGAAGTTATAAGACTCCGTGTTCTTGGTTTAGTGGACTATAACCCTCAAAAACATAAATTCAATTCTAACTATTGTTTGATATTTTTTCATTTGTACCAATTCCACTTTTGTGGGCTTGCTTGTAAAAAATAATCCGAGCAGCTTCTTCAGAAGTTGAGAAAAATTTTCTATCCTTACAAATGCTCTCTCAAGCAACAGGGATGGTACCACAGGCTTTGAGACAGATGGTAGCCAATCCAAATTCAGTATGGTAAGCAGGCACCACTCAATAAAACTTTAATTGCTGCATATGGTATCTGCTAACTTGTTTAGAAAATGGATATGCAGCATTAGCTCAAAGCATTTAAATGGCCTGATCGCACTGGCCAGCGTGTTGGGCTGCCACCTGGAAGACCCAAATTTCCTAGCAGATGTAACACTAGAAGAATAAAGCTGGTGGTTGATAGTCCTGGAATGGAGATGACACAGTCAGCACCCAGATGTTCCCCCCACCCACACTGGCTCCTATTGCTTTGGTGTCACTTCCACCAAGTCCTGAAATCACTCATGTATTGTATTTCTCCTCTGAGGAAGAAAAAAAAAAAAATAACTAAGCTATACCATAAGACTGAAATGGGAAGGGGTTCATGTCCCTGCTATAGCCTGGGAAACATGAAAGTTGCTTTTGAATGTAGTTCAGGGGGAAAAAAAGGATAAAGATCTGGATGGAGAATGCCCGACATATGTGCAGATTTGTGCCAAAATATGGGAGCCAAGACAGAAGAGAAGGTTCCTTCTGAGTGTCGAAGACATCCTTGCAATTTATCATTTGCATTTGTCTTGCTCTGGCAAACAATAAATAACACTCTACACATGCTCAGAGGTCAGTTTATCAGCCCCTGATTTCAGAGACTGATAAAGAGTAAAACTTACCATTTCTTAAAACAGGGACTATTTAACCCTTTCCAGCCAAGTGAGATAGCACAGTGAGTCAAAAGAAAAATAGAATCTCAAGATCTCAGTCTATTTAAAGACAGAGGATATTAAAGGAAGAAACAAAACTAATTGTTTTTCGGAATGTGGCCTAGGAATATTCACCTTTGAATATTAGTGCTCCGCTCCACTGTACCCCAAATCCAAAGTAAGAAAACCCACAAATGCACTTCCCTGACACGCTATTGATTTCTGACCTGTAAATTACTCTCTATCAAAAAAGGTTTTGGTGCAGACTAGAGGTTTGGAGTAGCCTGGGTACTTCTCAGCTGCAATCTGCATAATGTTTAGCATTCAGTGAGTTAAAGCAGGCAATGAAAGGGAACTGTCAACGCAATCTAGAAGATATAAAGAAATGAAGGGGTGGGGGGGAGCCGTATGCTAATAATCCACTCAGTAATTAAGTGAAGATCGCTGCCAAGCGCCACTGCCACTTTCAAAGGGTAATTTGTACAGGAAATCATAGAGTCATTGTCAAATCATTTCAGGATAAAAGGAAAGTCATCAACTGAGATAAGATAAATGCTGGGTGTCTGGCAGCATGTGCCCTAGGAAATGCCTTTGCTTTAAAAATTTTTTTTTCCTTAAAAAAAAAAAAATCCCTTGCAAAAGTGGGGCTAGAAAAACTTGACAGGTTGAAATGTACATTTACTATTAATAATAGGGGCATTCTATGCAAGGATGTGTTTTTAAATAGGTTAGTTGAACAAAAAAATGGTAAAATAAATCAGTTAAGAGGACTTAACTTGTAACTAGTATACTGTATGTGATTTTTTGTTCCTCTCCCTCCCAGTTTGAGCCATGAAGAAGTTTTCAATTATTTCCCTTTTCCTTCTCTATTTTAACTAAATTATAGTATTTAAAAAGTATTACTAACATCCTGTTCTCTTAGGAAGACAATGCTTCCATCTCTGGAAAATTAATGTTTTTAAAGAAAATCCAAGGGTGAAGAAAAACCATCTTTTCCCTCTACTTTTCCCTTTTATGTTCTTGAATTCTTAATATTTTAATGTTGATCTTGCTTTATCTCACAGAAAATACTGCAAAATTAATGTATTTTTGTATGTATAAAAACGTATAAAGTTTGTGAAGTTGCTACAGTTTTCTGTCTGTAAAAGTAGAGAATACAATGGTTTAAAAAATGTTATTCTATGTTTGTCATCCACCTCATTGACTTATTCTGACTTAACCTGTGTTAGACAAATGTCTCCAAAAAGAATAAATTGATGAGTGCATTTGTGAGTAACTATTTTTGTACAGCCAAATTGATTCCTTGGATGAAATGTTTGACCCAAATATTTCCTTATCACTAATATCTTCTGTCATACTGAAAGGAAAGTTTGTTTGCTCTAGGGAGCAAAATGTTGCAATTTTTGAGCCTTGGTGTTAAAGGACTTTCCCTATCAGGATATTACTCCATCCAAAAAAGCACAGATGGTGAAATCAAGACAATGAATCTTCATTCAATGCCTGAGCACAGGAAATATGTAATGTTTGTTTACTCAAAGTATTTCCCTTTTTTGTGTGTGATTGCTTGGCAAAATCTTTTTGGGATGAAATCATATATTTTATCATATGTAACCAATGAAGTTATTCATTTAGCCCACATATAAAGAGTAACTACCTTTGTGCTAGGCACAATGTTAAGACACTGGCCCTACTAGCAAAGAGTTGATTTCTGATGAGGGAAACAAACAAATAAAAAAATTATTTATTTGAACATTTTCACCTCCTAGACATTGTCTTTATCCACATCAGTTTGCATCACAGGATTTGTTATTTGACTCTTAACTTAAAAGGCCATTTGGCTGATTTACTGTTGACTTTCAATTCCTTCAGAACAGTTATGAACCTGTAAGTCTGTCCTTCTTTCCTCCCCTTCTTTGCTTTATCCTCTTCTCTCTCTTCTTTCTTTCCTCCCTTTCTCTGTCCCCCCCCACTTCCTTCCTTCTTTCCATTTATCTACCATCTACTCAGCTACTGATCTATCCATCAACCCATTCAATTCTACAGAGCAACTACTATGTAATAGATACTATGATGTCGGGATATAAAGTATTTGTGCCTTTGCAGTTACAACTTAATGAATGAGTGGTGGGAAAGAGGACATGAAATCAAGAAAAAAAGAAAACAACTATCATAAAACACAGCATTTTATTCTAAGGAGTTAGGCAACTACCATCTGAGCAGAGTGCATGGAATTCATTTAGAATATAAAACTAAAGTTAGTGATTTAACAAGATTGGTTATCTGGTTCTCATGGAAATCTTGTCTCTTTTGTTAAATTTCAGTAACATCAGGAACAGTTGAGGAGACATGCTAAGTGTAAAGCAGATATACTAAGGAGGCTGAGTTACCATAGAGATTAAAAAGAAAAAAAAAAAATCAACTATTAAAACATAGTAATCTAGGACCTAAAAGGAAACAACCTTACACAATGTATTAAAGTTTATTAGGAGAGCACAAAAACTAGAGTTCTTAATAATGAGCCTGAATTGTCATGAACCTTTTAAAATATATAAGGTTACTGGTTATCCAGTGCAAGATTAAATTTATTGGAAACCCTCATATTTAAATATTACTGTCTATTGTGTGAAATTAAAAAAAAAAAAAAGGAACAGCAACAAAATAGGCCTCAATGTGTATACAATATAGAGTGGGATGATTATTTTTGGTCTCAAGATTAAGTTTGACTATTACACATTTTAGATTTTACTAAAGTTTGTAAAATGCTACATTAAAATATTTAAGGATATTTCTTAATTTTATATGTAATATTTCAGAGCTTTTAACATACATTATGGTTTTTTTGTGAGGGAATTAAGAGTATATCATATTTCCCAATATATTTGACCCTAATACCCCCTCTTCCAGGAGCATTTTGGGGAACTAGTGATCCATAAGCACATCTCCTCTAACCAGAAAAATTAATCAAAACTCCTATCTTATTACTGAGGCTTAAGGAAGTTGGAACAGTCACCATTGCATATCTACATATTTGATAAGCAAACCAATTAAAAATAGGCCACTTATTCAAAACTCTTGACTGAAAAGTTTAATATTAAAGCTACCATTCACTGAGTGCTATGTCCCAAGGCTCAGCTAGGAACTTCATGTACACCCTGTATTTAATTCTTTCAGTGACAATCTATACAGATGAGCTCAATCCCATTTTAGAAATGAGTACACCATGACTTACTGCTAAGAATCTTGTTAGGGCCATGTACCTTACAACTGGTCAAAGTAGGATTTTAAACCCAGGTCTGTCTGATGCTAAAGAAATACTCCGTTACACGGCTTCTTTCTTTTGGGGAACACAAAAAATTGTTTTGGAGGCAATCCTGAAAACAAATCATTTACTCATTAACATATTTAGAAATGATTTTGGACCTAATATATAAAAGGCTCTGAGGCTCTACTAAAAAGACCTGAACCTAGAATAACAATTCTTAAACTTTGTATTTTTGAAAAATTATAAGAATACAGTGGGTTAGGGTGTGGTATTGTAACACCAAGGTTAAGGATTCGGATCCCCATATTAGCCAGCTGCCAAAAAAGGAAAGAAAGAAAGAAAAAGAATGAGAACCGAGTTAGGCAAAATATATTTTTATAAAACAAATGGACTCCCATGCAATAAACAGTCTTAGAGAATGATACATTTCACAACATGCTGATCTCAGAAAAGGCAAAAAGGAAAAGACTGCCAGAACTAGTTCTTTAGTTGCCCAGAGACATAGACAAACCTTTCCAAAACCCAAAGTTAAACTAATTTTTCAAAATATGACAGTCAATATTCTTGGTTCCAGTTAACTTCCTTGGGAAACACTGTTAGAAATCATTCTTCAGAGATGAATTTCACTTTACACTTAAAAAATATATAAACACCTTGTAAAGTTGAGGATAAAGAAATCATTAAGAAATGTGGACAGATATTGTTAGTGAACATTAGAAGGATGGACCAAAAATTTACTACACTAAGCAAATATTTCTGTAGTTTACCATTCTCCATGATGATAACTAGTATAATTAAGGAAGTTAATGATAGTTTGTCTGGCAGAAATATTTTTTTTATCTTGGTCAAGTAGGCAAATAATTTCTTAGAAGATATGGAGATAGTTTTTAGAGATGGCTGCCATCAACTCTTCCCCTCCCTCTATGTACAGGATACCCTTCATATCAGCAGTAAACTCTATTTCCCCTCCCGTTGAATGAGAGATGACCTTTAAATTTGCTTAGATCAACAGAATGTAGCAAAAGTGGCACTAAACTTTAAGAGGACTGGCAACTTCCTCTTTCTGTAGAATTCAGCCAACATGCTATAAAGACACTTTGGCAAGACTACTGAATGAAGATCTCAGAGAGGGAGGGAGGGAGGGAGAGAGGGAGAGGGAGGAGGAGAGAGAGAGAGAGAGAGAGAGAGATGGAGAGAGACACCATGTAAAGGAGCACTGAAATGCCAAATATGTGAGTGAAGCCTTCTTGGATGTTTCGGTGCAGCCCAGTGGCAGCTAAAGCCATCTGAGTGACCTCAGTCAATACCAGATGGGGCAGAAGAACCATCCAGCTGAGCTCTGAACAAATTATGGATCCACAGAATCATAAGAAATAAGACAATGTTATTTAAAACCACTAGATTTTGGTATGGAGTATAATATAATAGATGATAAAGGCAGAGTTAAAAGAGTAGAAGAATATAGAATGATTTAAATTCTTAACTGCATTGTGCAAATTTGTATGTGTGCTCAAGATTCTCAAAAGAGATTAAAATATAATTAATCAAAATTTAGGTTACCAAAGGTGTTACAAGTTTCCCAAAATTTCCTGACCCATCCAAAATAAAAGACTTAGATAAAAGTAACTTATAGAAAAAGAACATAAGCATTGTTAATCCAGGTATTTCAAACCCAAATGCTTACAAGAAGCAGACAAGTAACATACTTACAAATTTTTCCAGGTGTCAGAAAATAGGAAGTGAAGAGTGAATTCTGATAAAATATTAGGACTACTTTTCAAAACTTTAACACTTTTTGCACCATTTAAAAAATAAACTATGAAATTGGAATCTCCCAACTGGCTTTAATGTCCAGAACAAAATATCAGATTTTAGACTCAGCAAGTTTATAAAGTGTTATCCTTGGTATGAGTATGTTAGTTTATAATTCATTAAGTGAATTTCTATTCGATTTAAAAAAAAATCTCAGTACTATATTAATGCTAAAAATCTTTCAGAGTCATAGAGGAAGATATTTAATTTGAATTAATTATGGCCAATTTGCTTATTCAACTCAATGCAAGCAGTCAGCTCTTTGAAGCATAGATGTGTTTAGAGGACGATGAGCATATTTGAGAACAGCAGTTTTTAGTAACCCCAAATCCTAAGTAACTGTGCTATTTAGAATCATTGCCATAGTGTTCCTGAATAATTGCCAGTTTTCCCAGCAGAGAATTTTATTTAAATGGATGATTTGCAATAGCTGAAAGGTCAACTTGCAATGTGACTTGCATTTCTTCACTCGCAGGTCATGACCCAAATCACAGAAGAAAAAGGCCCTCTATTTTTCTAAACTTACCTAGACTCACAGACTTCTTAGCACATGGGAATAGCTTCTAAAGCCTGACGGTGCAAGTGGCCCAATCCCAGCCCTTCTCACTTACTCATTTGGAAATGAAGGTGATATTTATAACCTTACTGGAAATTCTAGGATACTATATAGCTAGTCTCAAACACATTAGAAAATATTATTTAGTCCAGCACTTTTCCTTTGTTTAAGTGAAAATTGGCAAAAATTATTTTGCTTAACACTAATTAGTGTTAAATAGGAGTAGTTTTAAAAGAAAACTCAGTCATTATAAAACATAAAGCAATCTGTAAAATTATAAAGCTTCTTCCTTCCTCTCCCCCACTCCTCTTCCCACATCAAATGTAGACCATATGCCAAGGCTACTCCTTAACTATAACTGACTGTTGTTACTGTAGTAATCAGTCTCTGTCAGAGCAATTACTTAAAATCATCAGTCCTGGTTGTTTTTCACAATCCACAGCACACTGAGCAGAACAATGCAGCTGACAATCTGAATGGCACAGATGGAATTATCATACCTCACACCCCGCCTGACTGACAGTTACCTGCAGGAAGGGGGAAGGACCCTATCATCTCGAGGGGCAGCTTTCTTGATGCCAAAGAGGGGGAGAGAAAGCCCTTGCTCACCTTTGTCATCTAGGGAATCAGCGGAGACTTCCTCCTGGCATGTGCAAAACAAACAATGACATTATTCTTCTGGAGAGGCAGCGGGGTG
Organism: Galeopterus variegatus; assembly: GCF_000696425.1. Taxonomy (NCBI): domain Eukaryota; kingdom Metazoa; phylum Chordata; class Mammalia; order Dermoptera; family Cynocephalidae; genus Galeopterus; species Galeopterus variegatus. The sequence goes on along the minus strand of NW_007727696.1, from coordinate 5,090 downwards.
GGCATTATCCATGTTGAGGCACTGGTTTTAAGATATTAAACAGGTTAATCAATAGGTGTTCCAGCCTTCACAAGACCCTCATCAGCAGGCCATATGGACTGAAATTCATTAGCCTCGATTGCCTTTAGTCAGATCAATATTTCTAGGAATTGTCCCTAAGTACCTTGTTTATAAAAATGTTTGTTTCTTACATTTTTTAACCAATAATTGTTTGGGTATATGCGATATGATACATGGGTGTGTGCGCACACACGTGTGTGACTGAGATAGTCAATAGTTGCAGGGCGAGGACTTAGGAGGCTGGTAAAATGTGACCCAGTTGCATCAATTGGCACAACCACTATTATATATGCAGATACAAGTTTTGGACAGAAGTCCTTTTAATTATCCTTCGTTGTCCTGCCTTTTATTAGAAAAAAAACAAACAAAAAAATAAAGTCTTCGGGGGAGGCAGGATTTCACTAGGGTGGAAAACTGAATCAAACCAAACAGCATTTTTCCTGAACTGCTGATGTTCCCCCAAAGACCTGCCTCTCTTCAAGTGGTGCCGGCTTCAATCAGTCTGCTAGGAACCTGCCGAGTCAAGCCGCTCAGGCGAGAGCATCTGCTTTAATGAAAGTCACTGCAGGCTTTAGGCGCCTCCATAATCCTAAAAGCTGGAAATGTATTCATATTTATTCTCAGTGAATTTAGCTCAAAATAATTAGAGAAAGAAAGAGGGGGATAACTTCTGGGTTTCCATCTTTTGCTCTTGAGCTGTTTATGCCAAATGAAGAATAGGGGCACAAGAGCTTAATGGGGATAAGTTTATAACATATAGACATTTTGATACATAGCACCTCTAAATGTCTATTCTTTTCATAAATTTCTTTGAATGGCAAGATTCAAAACGCTAACAGGGAAGGAATTCATTTGTTTCAGTTGGGAAAAAAAGCAAATTAGAAGAGCTGAATTCTTATGGCACGCTGGTGATTAAACCTACATTAATCATAAACATCGATGGGCCACCAACAGAGCTTGTTTAATCATTTTCAACCAATTGTGCAACTCTGTGACTACCCTTCTGCTAGACTTCTTAAAAGTATTTCCTTATTTGGACTTGGGATATTAAAGTTATAGGATACTCCTGGGTAATCAGAATTTATTGCACTGCTATTCAGTAAATTGCCCAACATAGAGGTTACTAAAGAGGCACCACCAAATACAGGCCTTCTGGCTGTATTTGTTTCTTGGACATCAGGGGATTTTAATAGGAAGAAAGTACAGTGATTTTAATTTTGCATTCAGTTAAATCTGGGCAGTGCAGTCTGGGAAGTGATTCATAACTGAAACCTGTGAGGAGCTGGGAGACCGCATTCTGCAGGAGTAAGGGATTATTCTCCATCTGTAGTCTTGGGAAAAGGGCAGGTGACAGGAAGGACTCCCTCCACGGACTAGGAGTCCGTGACCTGTTGGGAACTGAAGGAGTGGGAGGACTTAATTTTTGCTCATGGACTACACCTATGCTGTCCACTGTAGTAGCGACTAGCTATATGTGGCTACTGAGCACCTGAAATGTGGCTGGTCCAAATTGAAATGCACAAAATGCATAAAACACACAACTGATTTTCAAAACTTAAAAAGAAGAAAAGAGTGTAAAATGTATTATTTATAATTTTTGATATTGGTTAAATGTTGAAGTGATAGTATTTTTGATATATTGGGTTAAATACAATATAAAATTAATTTTACTTGTTTCTTTTTATCTTGTTTTTTTAGTGTGGCTACTAGATGATTTAAAATTATACATGTGGCTCACATTATACTTCTATTGGACAGTGTGGGCCTAGACAATCCTTACTCTATGCTAGTCATTTCACATGTGTTTTCTCTTTAAATCTTTACAGAAACTTGATAAGGGAGTTATAATTACTTCCTGTTTATTGACAGGAGCCAAGGCTCAGAGACATCAGGGAACTTGCTTAAGACACATAGCTACTAGGTAGGAAAAGTGCGTTCAGAGCAGATTGGTCTCACTCCAAAGGCCTTTCTCTTTCTAGAAACTCTTGCTTCTTTTCATGTTCTATTGCTGATTCCTGTGAGTTGGGATGAGAATAAGGGTTTTGATTTTTACTTCATATGTTTTCCACCATTTCCTAACCCACTATTTCTTATGGAAAAGCTGTTGTCATTTAAAGTGGAAAAATTCTAGCTTAGATGAGACTGCCCCGGGATCTTTGCAGGATATTTTGCATTCCTGGCCAGAATCCAGTAAGTGCTCTTTCTGATCTCCCATGACTGTGATAAAAAGCTCCCCCTTCAGTTCTAAACAGCCCCTAGGGGGATGGTATCACCTGTGTTTGGAAACATCAGTCTAGATCATGGGGTCTTCAGACTACTGCCTGAGAGCCACATCCTGTTTCTGTAAATCAGGTTTTCTAGCAACATGGCTATGCCCATGTGTTGTCATATGTGGTTGCTTTCACACTGCAAGGACAGAGTTGAAGAGTTGAGACAGACTGGACGAGCTGCAAAGCAGACAATATTTACTATCTGGCTTTCCAAAGAGAGAGAAGAACACTCTAGGTTCATCTAGACCCACCTCTATGTATTATTCAGCCTATCAGTTAACACTTTTGTTTTAGGAGTTGGATTTGGGGGCTTGTTTCTCCTTGATTCTGATTCTTTGGCTTTTATACCTCTAGGTCTTTGAGCAAATTCTTATTTATCTTCTTGAGGCTCTTTTTGCCTATCTGTACAGAGAGCTAATAATTTTTACCTTGCAATAATTGTCATCATGGTGAACGAACCTAATAATAAAAGAGCACCTAAAACAATACCAGGGACATGATAGCTTTCTCTTTTTTCCTAAGCTGGGTTTCAAACCAAGACTGTCGGATTCTCTTTTTGTGGATAAACACACCTCCACAACCTTTTTTCATCTTTTCATCTGTTCCCCTCATTGGCTTTTAGTGTTGCTTCTTGTTTTAGTTCCAGTCTTCATGAATGTCGCAAGGAGAGTATTTGTCTCACTAGAGTGTTTTTTCCCCCCAGACAGGCCAATGACCACTAATATCAGTGATCTAATGACAAAGATCACTGAAATGGACTACTCAGGCAAAGAAGAGGGCACTGAATTCAATTTGCAGTTGACCAGATGCTGAGGAATCAAAGAGGTGGCATGTTGTCTTATTGCTTAAAGCAACTAAATAACCTTGCAAAGAAGTTCAGAATTAATTGGAGTTGAAATAATTATAGATGATGATAAGCCAGCCACCAGAGAAATGCAATAGGCAAGCTGTGTGGTAACAAATGCATTGATTAACATATGTCAGGACAGCCCAGAATGTAGCAGAGAAACACAGAATTATGAAGGTGAAAAAAATTACCACCTTCAATAACAGTTTTTAGTTAGAACTCAGTTCTCTATTTCTGCGATTGGCGAGACTCCATTCTTTAAAAAGAAAAACCAAACTGGTTTTAGTGAGAGAGAATATCAGCCTGAAAGGCCAGCATGCCATGTGACTAGCTGAGCCACTGGTTTAGAATAAACAAATGTATTTTAACATCCAGAGAGATATATTTTTATTTTGTGACCAACTGATTAGGGGCCATCCCTAGTTGCTGCAGTTGCACAGGGTTCATAAGGGTCATCTCCCTGCAAATGAGGACCTCTCTACTACTAAAGCATAAAGTGACCTGTTAAAGCTGAAATGCTTTCAGCTTTAGAACTTCAGGGAAACCGCTTCACCTATTGAGCCTGGTGAGTACAAAAGGACTGGCATATGATCCTTTTGTAGCCCACGACTGAAACAGAATCCTGGAATAATGCATATTTGTATGGCGCTAGAGTTTTTAAAGCACTTTCTGCATTAGCTCATATATGAAATGACCAAGTTGATTAACTTATTAAGAGAAAACAAGATCACTTTCTGCAGATCTAAACCTCCTCCCACCCTCCTGAGTTTTTACACAGAATTTAGGACATGACTCAGTTTCTTAACACATTGGGGGAAAATTTCTTCAAAGAAAGGAGTGATGTGTGAAATTAAGAAACAGAAGGAGCATAAGGAAGACAATATGGTAACACACAGTTAAGTTTCCAAGACTTGAGAATATATCTTTTGCAAAATATCCCTGTATGCTAAAGTGCATTCTGTTTATTCTAGCTCGGTGGCTCAGCTGGTCATGTAATATGTTAGCAAATGGCAGACTGAACATGTAGAGCAAGGTTGGACTATCACGGCTTTCATCAAAAGGAAACTCTGGGGGCTTGGTGTTGGTTTCTACTGTTTAGGGGGTATCAGAGAGCATCACTGGAAGAAAGGAATTGAAAATGAAGAGTCCTTCAGACTTAATCGATGGTTAGCATCCATCGCCCCTCTCAGAATCTTCCATAGTAGTAAAACATAAATAAATCCTCAGGGAATTTTAGCTTAATTGGGACTCTTATTATCCTTGCCAGTATGGGCTCACCTTAGAAGAGAAGTGTCACAGTAATTGAACGCTCATTTGGTTTCAGACCCTGCTAGTTGAAGGAGGATGCTGTTCAGCACAAAATGCATACAGGTAAGAGAATGCCACTTGGCCCAAGCGGTATCTAAAGATCTGAGCAAGCTGCGTAATTTCATGGCAAGTGAACTCTTGCTAGAGAAGTGATTATCAACATTTTATATTTTGCAAAAAGCCTCATAAGCATTTAATGGAACGTGCCCTCATCACTCTCCTGCTGTTTTTACCTTCTTTTATAGATTAGGAAACTGAGGTTCAGTGACTTGGAGAGACTTTCCAGGGTCAATAGTAATTCAATAGCAAAGTTTCATAATATCACACAATCACAATAACAGAAGGATTTAAAAATAGCCTTCCAATACATTTGCAGAATGAATTATTCCTACAAGACTTCTTTTTGGCTTGAAAAATAGACACGTCTCTTTATCTCTTTTATGCCAATGTCCTTACTCTTAAGTGAATAGACTTTTCAGGGGAAAAAATATTTCACATTATTCACACACAAAAAATTCCATTAAACAAAAGCCTATAAAAATAAGCAGGGCATATTGTATATATTTTAGTTAATTTTGTTATGTCCATAATTATCCTGATTTTTT
>NW_007727695.1:559399-560408 GCF_000696425.1 Galeopterus variegatus | reverse complement strand
CAGATTCTAGTGTCTCCTATTTCTAGGAAAACACAAAACCAATAAAACCTCCCTTGAAACCACTCCATAGGAACACTTCTCAAAATAGTGTTTATATTTGCTTTTCCCACTTCCTCGCTTTCCATTTTCTCTTTAACTTATTTTGGCTTCAACAGCGATCACTCCATGAATCTGTCCTTGTCAAATTTACCAGTAGCCATATACAAATGGCCAATAAGCACACAAAAAGATGTTCAACATCACTAATCATTAGGGAAATGCAAATCAAAACCACGATGAGATATCACTTCACAACCCCCAGGATGGCTAAACCAAAAAAGAGAGACAATCACAGTGATGATGAGGATGGGGAGAAATTGGAACTCTCACACACTGCTGCTGGCGATGCAAAAATGGTTTCCACTTTGGAAAATAGTTTGGCAGTTTCTAAAAATGTTAAACATGGAATTACCACATAACCTAGCAAGTTGACTCTAGGTATATACCCAAGAGGAATGAAAACATACGTCCATGCAAAAACTTGTACACAAATGTTCATAGCAGAATTACTCATAATAGTGGAAACAACCCAAATTTTCATCAGTGGATGCACAGATAAATAAAATGTGGCATATCCATAAATGGAATATTATTCGGTTATAAAAAGAAATGAAGTACATTCTACGACATGGTCGAACTTTGAAAACATTACGCTCAGTGACAAAAGCCAGACACAAAAGGCCACATCCATTTATAAGAAATGTCCAGAATAGGCAAATCTATAGAGACAGAAAGTAGATTAGTGGCTGCCATGAGCTGGGATGGTGGAGGGGTAGAAAGGGGAAAGAGGACTGACTGCTAATAGGTAGGAGGTTTCTTTTTAGGATAACAAAAATATTCTAAAATTAGATTGTGGTGATGGTTGCACAACTCTGTGAATACGCTAAAAACCATTGTACTGAACATTTTGAATAGGTGCATTAGGGGATATGTGAATTATACCTTAACAAATCTTTGTAAAATAAAAAAA